>NW_024412395.1:33007101-33025706 GCF_014898765.1 Herpailurus yagouaroundi | reverse complement strand
TTAGCATAACACTCTCCAGTTCCATCCATGTTGCTCCAAAGGGCCATATTTCATTCTTTCTCATTGCCACATAGTACTCCCATGTAACTCTAAACCCAGAGACCTTTAGAGCCTCAAACTCACTCTACTAGCAGTTTGATACATATGGAGAACAGGTGAAGCCAGGTTCTGGTGCTAGCAGTGGGAGCATGGACAAGCCAGTGCCTATCTTTATGAAATAAAGATGTGGATAAGTGATCTCAAAATTATATTTCTCATTAAATCTCCAAGGATCTGGTGAAACACTGTATGTTGTAAAGAGAACAAGATCAAGGGCAAGGAGCAGAAAATAATAATACTTTTCATGCAAACACACTACTGCACTGAATCCTTGCAACAGCTGTGTAGGCAGGTTTTACTACTCTCATTTTGCAGATGAAGGAACAGAGACATAGAGATGTTGAAGAGGCAACCCAAGGTCTCATTGAATAGGTAGCAGTGTAGAGATTTGAACCTATGTCTGCTTAATTTCTAAGTCCAGTGTACTTCATGGCCTCCCATCACAAAAAAAGTTCTGAAGCTGTGTGCACATTACTTTCCTTCCTTGGATCTTAAGCCTCCTTTACACTCTACCCTGAAGGGACTTAAAAGGTGTACCTTAAGCATTATCAAGTGCAGGGAGAAGTCCGTGAGGAAGCAAGGGACAAATGTGCAGTCCTCACCTACCCTGCTCCTCTATTCTACTACCAGAACACTTCAACTGTTAGATATTTATATACTGGTTTTCTTTTTTTTTTTAATCTTTATTTATTTTTGAGAGAGAGAGAGCACGAGCAGGGGAGGGGCAGAGAGAGAGGGAGACACAGAATCTAAAGCAGGCTCCCAACTTTGAGCTGTCAGCACAGAGCCCAACACAGAGCCTGCCTGGGATCCTCTGTCTGTCTCTCTCTGCCCCTTCCCTGCACGTGTGTGTGTGTGTGTGTGTGTGTGTGTGTGTGTGTGTGTATGCACGTTCTCTCTCTCCCCCAAATAAATAAACATTTAAAAAATAAATTAATTTAAAAAATAATTGGGTCAACTTTTAAATAGCATAACATAACATAACATAACATAACATAACATAACATAACATAACATAACACCAGTGCTTTACCTTTATCAAATACCTTTATCAAAATACCTTTATCAAAAAGGGGAGGAAGGAAGGGGGGAAGGAAGAAAGGAAGCAACAATCAAGGAAGAGGAAGGACTAAAATAAATCTAAAACTACTGAGTAGCTTATTGCTTCACCTCTTAGGATTTTTAGAGCTTTAGCACTCTTTTAAGTGGCAAATCGAGAAGAGAGATCACATTTATAGGCTACTTTGTAAAGCAGGTTGTACCCATCAACTTTTATGCTGTAATAAAATTCCCAAATCTCAATAGCTCATAGCAACTAGTGTTTATTTCTCACTCATACTACTTGTCCTACACAGAGTGACAATGGCTATGCTCATGATGTCTTCATTTCAGGACCCAAATTGAAGAAGAAGTTCCTATCCAGGACATCCAGAGAAAAAAGAGCAGTGGGAGATCCATGAGATACCATTTAAAGCTTCTGGGCAACAGTGAATTCTGTTGCTCTCACTCTCATACATGGCCAAGCCTAGTAGCCAAAAGTGGGGAGAAATTATCTTTCTATATGGAATGGCAGCAAAAAACTAGAAACAATAATGCTTCTTAGATGACTTACTCATTCTACCATCTACTCACAAGTTTTTGTTTCTATCCTTAACCTGAGTAAAATACATTCTCCCGTCTCTATGAAAGATACTCCTAAATCCACTCAAATCTAGTCATAGAAAAGGCTCAATGTCTAAAATCTTATAATATTATATGTATCAGGGCCAGATTGGGGGGGGGGGTCCTTCAACCCAGAGATTACGAGCTATCTGCCTCCATTATCACACACACACAGTAGTTGAATAAAGGACAAAATAACTACAATAAATAGTCTCACCAAAGAAGGGGAAGACAAGAAGAACACAGCAGTCACTGGCCTATAGAAATTCTGAAATTGTGGTATTCAAACTTTGCAAGCACCATGTTCCTGGGCACAGAGAATGCTCCTTGGTGAAGCCCTGGGTCTGCTCCCTGGGATCTTGGTCCACTTCCTGAAAGGGTCTTGTTTCTCATGATGATTCTTGGCCACATATGGAGACAGCATTGGAAATGTGGCTTTTTGAGGACCTGTGTAGCTTTCTCAGACTGCTTCCTGTAGAAGAATCTTCCTATAGAAGATTGGGATCACAAAATTGTTTTCAATCTCAGTCATAATCTCTAACAACAATCTCTTACAAAGATGTTGGTGCCTCTTTTGGGAATACAATTCTCTCTAAAATGTAATGCACTGTTTATCTATTTGATTTCAGATGGTACCATGTTCAAGTACAAATAGCCACATTAAGTCTTTTGGAGACCTATCTCTTCTATAACCAAATAACTTAGGACAGTGATACAACGTACAGTGCAGAATAAGACAGGAAGGCCCAATAGGTCATACGGAAGATAGAGGTGCAGTTGTCTCTTTGCAAGTCTACATGAAGTTTAGGAAAATTCTGAAAGCCTGTATATATATGTACAGGATCAAAATTTAGATTCCTCAACGTTGGACTGGCTCTTCCTAGGGTGTATGGTGGCCCATGCTGCCTTTCTCTGATAACTAACATTGATCCACTGCCCTGCCTCTGGCCCCTTCTCAGAGTTTGCTTCAAATGCCCTTAATGAGAGGGCAGCTGGCTAAGTCAGACTATATCCCCTGCCCAAAGTTTATTGGGTCAGGGTTAGATCCCTTAACTGAAGGGCTAATCAAATTTCTTTATGAGAATTTGGTTTGGAACTGAGAGACTCTAGCTGGAAGTTTGAACAAAGAGGCTACCACTCAAGTTTTATTATGCTGGGTTTAAACAAACTGATAGTCTTAAAAGAGAAAAAGAAAAAAAATGAAATATATACATTATTGGAGAAATATGTCCACTCATGGGGTCTATGATATATTCCTATTCAGAAAGTTATTCTCTACTTGAGCTATTTTAAATGGGTACCTATTATTTGCAACCAAATCATCATTCACACAAATGTTTAAACTTAAATTCAATTTCCTTCGACAAATCCTTCTTGAATTTGTGGTTCATGATACCACAAAATAATTCTCAAAGAATAAAGAGATGAACATGACACAATAACAAGCTTTAGGGGTATTTACAAGCTTTAATAGAGGCAGGTACACAAATTCCCATGATGAAGATAATGATAGAAGTATGTAAAATACTATGGCAATTCAAAGCAAATTGTAACCACAACTGATCTGATGTATCTGGAAGTTTTTATAAAAAAAATGGCGATTCAGATATAGTTACAGGACAGACAAAATTGAAGAGGCAGAGATGACAGAAAGCCTCAGTTGGAGTAAGTGGCACATCTAAAGGCCTGGAATAAGGAAATGGGGTATGTATTATGGAACAGCATGGAGTATTATTTGGCTAGATCATGGGAAACTTATTGAAAAGAGGAGGAAAATACCTGGAAAGGTAGTTTGGGATATTGTTACAATGGGTAGTGCATACAAATATTCATCAGCTTAACTAGGTAGATAATAGAAATCCACAAAAGGAAACCCTGTAATCATTTGGACATATGATCCAGTGGCAATGCATACAGCCATTTTCAATAGGCAAGAAAAGTACAGTGAGGAGAATGAATGGTCTATTGAAAGAAATCATGATGTCTCAAATCGGACAGTCTTATTGTTAATGGGAAGGAAATGTGTACAACTGGCAAGGCATACAGTTAGAAGCTGATGAGCCATATCTGATTGGATATGAATACACAGGAAAAGGAGAACTCAGAAAGGGAAAAAGCTTTCAATTCCATCAAAGGAAATCAGGTCAAGAATAAGATGTTGGAGAGACAAGGTGTTTGGACTTGTCGAATTAAATATGCCAGTGGGACATCCAGGCTAAGGGAGCTACCTGGTCAGCCCTTGGATACCATGAAACCCTAGAATTTTAATCTAGAGAATGCTTAGAAATCATCCTGTACAAATATTTTGTTTTATAGACAAGAAAACTGAGGTCTACAATGTTTAGTGCCTTGCCCCAAATGACAAAGCTTATAAAGATAATCCAGGAAATCTGTTGATAGAGATTTAAGGAGTGGAAATTCAAGGTTGACTGGATCACGCAAACATCCAGACTGAGCATGAAGAGCAAGCAGAAAGAGACTATATGACAACTTCCCATTTTGCCATCAGTGTGGGAAGTGTGTAAATGCTGGTCATTGGCAAGATGGAGCACCTGCTGAGTGCTAAGTACCACACTAAACACTGTGCAATGCTTCAAAAGACATGAACAATGCAGACACCATGTGCCTCGGGAAGCGCGGGGCTCTAATTGGGAGGGCAGGCTAACTCTGCAAGAGCAGACTCGCTGAGGGGTTCCACCCCAGTGTGCAAACACAGATACTGGAAGCTCTTGGCATTAAGCAAGGATGAAGTATTCTAAATGCTTCTAATCCAAAACACAGACAAAAGGAGACAACTTATTGTGTCTTAATAACAAACCAAGATTTATAATTTTGTAAATTAAATTCTACCAAGGGTCTTATTGTAAACAGTTGGAAGGGACTTGCTTTCCTACGTCTAGGGCGGTTAGATTATGCTTACTGAACTTACATTCAGGAAAGTTGGTAGGATTACACATGTTCTGGGGACACCTGCACATTTTCAAATTAACAAATTGAAATTAGTGGAATAAATATCCTATGTTATCTGTTCGTCTTTAGGTTTTAAGGGTGGCTAAACTATTTTGATAAGAATTTGGTATTTTTAGGGCAAAGGCAAAAAAGAAGCATCAATTATGATTAAATTTTATTAATGTCTATGCATATGTTATTTAAAAATGAAATTTAAGGGGCGCCTGGGTGGTGCAGTCGGTTAAGCATCAGACTTCAGCCAGGTCACGATCTCGCGGTCCGTGGGTTCGAGCCCCGCGTCAGACTCTGGGCTGATGGCTCAGAGCCTGGAGCCTGTTTCTGATTCTGTGTCTCCCTCTCTCTCTGCCCCTCCCCCGTTCATGCTCTGTCTCTCTCTGTCCCAAAAATAAATAAACGTTGAAAAAAAAAAATAAAAATGAAATTTAAATATATTCCTTTGGGAGATTTGGCTTTGCTACATAGGTTGGTTTAAATACAAATTTATTATTAAAAGTCTTAAATTAGAGGGGCACCCGGGTGGCTCAGTCAGTTAAGTGTCTAACTTCAGCTCAGGTCATGATCTCAGGGTTTGTAAGTTTGAGACCCCGTCGGGTTCTGTGCTGACAGCTCAGAGCCTGGAGCCTGCTTCGGATTCTGTGTCTCCCTTTCTCTCTGTCCCACCCCCACTCGTGCTCTCTCTCTCTCTCTTTCTCTCTCAAAAATAAACATTAAGAAAAAACTTTTAAATAGTCTTAAATTACAAATGAAAACTATTTTGAGTTATGCAGTAATAGAAGCATCCTTGAAAGATTTCAGGCAGTTCCTAGAATAACATTCAGCTTTTCCACAGTCTCCTCTGACCCTCATCTTATTTGAAAGGAATAAGGAAGACAAGATAGATACACCTGAAAAAAAATTGTCATCAGTGGTCATGTAGGCAGTCTTCCTGCGTCTTGGTGATCGGTTTGACCTATTTATATGCAAAGGAAGAATGGCCCTGTCCACTTTAATTTGCACATCTTGCTTTGACAGCTGGGATTCTGCTTTCTTTATCATTCAGTACATCCTTATTCGCAGAGTTTCAGCAACTTGATGAAAT
Organism: Herpailurus yagouaroundi; assembly: GCF_014898765.1. NCBI lineage: Eukaryota > Metazoa > Chordata > Mammalia > Carnivora > Felidae > Herpailurus > Herpailurus yagouaroundi. The sequence goes on along the minus strand of NW_024412395.1, from coordinate 33,019,897 downwards.
TTGCCTCCTCCGTAAAGCAGTCTCTCAAAGGTCCACATCAGTGGGCACAAGGGAAAACACCTCACACAACATCACTGCTGTTCGGCAGTGCGTGGGAAGCCATGTTTTCTCTCAGGGACAGAGCTTTTCAAGGCTCCCACATTTTAAGAGACACACAGATGGCGCCACTTAAGACCTGAATAAGGCATTCTTCACAGTTCCACAATGCTTTTCTTTCAGAAGCAGCTTTTCCAATCCTGCAGGTTATCAGAATGTCAAAAACGTTTGGGTCAGAAACACCTACGCAAACTCTCACACAAAAAAGAAAAACACAGCACAGTTTCTTGATCAAACATATTCTAAGGCACTTTTCCTTTTTCTGATACTAATGATTTATTTTCTGCATTGAGGAAAAAAAACCATCCTCACATAAGTTAGTGTCAAAATATCAAGGCAGCCCTGCCAAATAGAGAATTTCCACCATGAAACATCTTTATCTTATTGCCGAAGGATTTTTAGCTACAGAATAACACTCAACATACTCCATCCAAGGTCACCTGGAGGAAAAGCAAGGAGAATTTTTTTTTCCATAAGCATAAAGAAATCACAATGACATATGTCCACAAAGCGGTCAGTTCAGTGTACTCAGAGGTAACAAAGAGGTAACTGGCGATTGCATTTTGGCTGTAGAACACTGATAATGCTCTTCCTCCACTCAGCATATTGATGTACGACTCACAAATCCCACAATATTAATAAAATAAAGACATGTTTTTAAAATGACTTTGTAGTATAAAATAAAATAACTGGTTTTGAAGCCAATAAAAATGAATTTAAATTCTGGCTTAGACAGATACCTGTCTTATGTAGATGTAGAATGTTGGGTAATTTATCTCTGTGAACATCAGATCCCTCACTGATATCTATGGGGCTTGTCAAACAAACATGGCACACCAAATTTAGGAACCAAGGCCAAATTTGATTTGCTGGAAAGAAGGTAGCTCACAGAACCAGCTGAGAGTTTAGAGATCCACGTTTGGAAACAAAAGGAAAACAATGGAGACTGGGTGTATAAGGACACACATGTAGCCCAGGGGACTACCTGGTTAGAACCGTATCAGGGTCACTGCTACCTATGAATACTGGATGGTAAGTGCTGCTTCCATAACAAATTTCCACCTATCCCTGCTTCTTTGATGCTTGGTATAAAAGCCACATTCCTGCCAGAAGCTCCTCAACCTTTCTCTTTTAAGATATTTGACATTTTTGAGAACAACAGATCTTCTCAATTAGGTTTATCAAACACTACTTAATTAGATTCAATCTGTGCATTTTGGGCAGAACATGATAAACGCTGGTGTTTTGTCCTCAACCCATAACTTCAGAAGGCACACAGGTGGGGTTTGTCTTATTATTGGTGATGTGAAGTTTTGAATACTTGGTTAACTGGTGTCTGCCAGTGTTTTCCAAAATAAAATAACTTTTTTTTTTCTCAACAATGTGTACTCTGTAGGGAGATACTTTGAGATTACATTAATACCATTTCCCAGGAAACTTTCACTTAAGAGTTTTAGTATCCACTGATAAGTTTTGGCTGAATCCATTACTACTATAACGTGTGTGAAATGCTGATTTTTCTACCTCCATTGCTTATTTTACATTTATTAATTGACATCCCATTGTAAGGAAGAACTTTCTCTTCTTATTCATTTATGTACTTATGTGTATGTGTGTGTGTGTGTGTGTGTATACATACATACATACAGTAAAACCTTGGATTGCAAGTAACTCGTTTTGTGAGTGTTCTGCAAGATGAGCGAACATTTCTAATAAATTTTAGCTTGATAAACAAGCAACGTCTTGCAATACAAGTAGTATGTAACACTGAATATCACATGATCACAACTGAGCCAATGGTTCTTGAAATCTGCTTTGACATATGAGTGCTTTGGATTACAAGCATTTTTCTGGAATGAATTATGCTTGCAAACCAAGGTTTTTACTGTGTGTGTGTGTGTGTGTGTGTGTGTGTGTGTGTGTGTATGTATATATATATACACACACACATAATCTCTGTGGGTTCATAGATTCTTATTTTACTCAATGGGTTATAATCCCTTACTATAATTATGGCAAAAGATTTTTTGTACATATCATACTATGTAGAAATATAATTGTTTATTGAATATAATAACTAGATTGATTGTGGAGACACTGCCTGTTTTAAGTTAACTGACTAAAACAAGACAGATCTAGGATGTAATTAAGGGATAATAAATAATGAATAAGACTGAAGCAGGGGGTACTAGAAGTAACCATCTGCCTGGATCCCTTTCCCAGGGAGAAGGAGGCTCTGCATGTTGGGCTACCATATGCTGGCCATGAATACAACTCTGAGCAAGATTTCAATGTGGGTCACACCATACCTAATGGCTACAGGTGTGGTAAAGAGAAGCCCAAGTGCAGGAATGCAGAAACAGTACTTCATGTACACTGTTAACAAGAAAGTAGCATGCTCCTTCAGCCAAGACTCTTCAGCTGCTGGGTGGACTGTATCCAGCACCTGGTAGTGCCATTCATAAGGCAATTATGTAGAACATTTTTAATTCCCAGAGAAATGGCTGATAATGGAAAGGTGATAATCTAAAAATAAGAAAAGCCCAAATAAAACAAAGGACAAAAATGCATCTTGACAATAGTCAAGGATTAAAGAAAAAGAATAGACTTGAAGAAGAGAGACCATTTTTTAAAAATTAACAAATGGAGAAGAGGAAAAAAAATAAAACACAAAGCAAGCAATCCTGAAACAGCTACTAATAGAAGCCAAGAAGTGAATTCAAAGTAATCCACTGGAGTGATCAGAGAGACTATAAGCCATTTCTTCCTCGAGGAGTCCTAATGAAATGTAGATGATGTGAATTATTTCTGTGACTGAGATACAACATGGGTAGGACAGCAGATGAGGAGGAGCTACATTTCCTGCCAGTGAATGCTGAGCAGGTCCAACTAAATGGTTATCCAGACCTATCTGAATATTTTAAAAATTTTAGTCAAATATAATACACATATAGGAAAATTCCCATATGATAAATTCACTGCTCAAGGGACTTACACAATTGAGTATACCTGTGTAGCCAGCAGCAAATCGCGAAACAGAATATTACCAGAACCCATGCACCTAGAAGCCCGTTCTTGTATGCCTTTCAGTCACCATCTCCTTTCCCACTAAGTGTAACCTCTTAGTGTGGGTGAACCTACCTTTATTTGTATTTCAGATTAATGCAGTCATAGAGTATGTACTGTTTTGTGCCTACCTCTTTTTATCCAACATTATGTTTGTGAGATTCATGCAGACTGCCTGTGTTATAGTTTCTTTATCCTCAGTGCTGTGCAATATCTCATTGTGTGAATAGACCACAATTTATTTTTCCATTCTACTGATGATGAGCATTTAAGTAAATTTCCAGTTTACAGTATTATAAATAAAGCTTCCATGAACATTGTAGGACATGTGTTTTGGTGAATATATGTACATTTCTGCTTAATGTATACTGAAAAATGGAATTATCAGACCATAGATATGCTTTAGTTGATACTGACAAACAAGGAATACACATTTCCATTCTTACCAGGTGCTTACATTTTTAAAACACAAAGGTTAATCATAATAGTTATCAGTGAATTAAGCTGCTTTCCTGGAAGTAAAAAAAAAAGGCATTATGGAGTGGCATTAATTCACATGGATTACAATAAAAACACTAACAAGCAAACATAAGTATATGGTTTAAGCAAAGGTGAAAAATTCTTACTTTATAAGAGGGGTTTCCTTGAATTTACAGATTTAAAAATTCTCATATTTGTATTTCCATAAAGACCGATAGAGAGAAGGGATTCAAGAAATGTTTGCAGCTCATAAAATGCTTTTTTAAAAAAAAAAACAACTGTGATTTACGTTATATCATTTGCATTTCTTAATGAATGCACACGTGCACACACACACATACACACACACACACACAAAGATTTAAAGAGACAAAAGAGAAAGAGAGAAGCTGAGGTGTCACCAAGTGGGACAACTTGCCCATGATTAAAAGAAGTGAGAACTGGGAAGTCAGATCTGTTAGGGCTTGTCAGCAAAACTCTGTCGGTCAGTAATGACACAATACTTGGCACACTGTTTGCTGAAAGAATTAATTAGTGGATTATGACCAATGACTTTGTCCCATTTGCCTCACATGGTGCTAAAGTAGCAGTTAATTCTAAGAAATTAGCAAACTCTTACAAAAGGAACATCTAGGATTTCTCTCTTCCAACCACACGGTATGAAACACAGTGGCTACCATTCACTAATTATGTTCATTGACCATCTACTCTGTGCCCAAATCATACTGAATGCTCTGATCAGTAGAATGGGATCTCAAGGAACTTTTTAAACCCAGAAGAACAACACATAAGTTGACTTTTTTTTTTTACAACCTAGCTGTGAAAATAAACCATAATCACTAAAAAGCACAAATGAAGGTGCAGGAATAGAAACTAAACAAGTAACCAACAGAATGAGAACTTAGAGACCCTTCACGTGCACCAGACAGCAAATGCAGTTATGTTCCAAGATGGTGAGACCCCTGTGGGTAGTACATATGGGAAAGGACTTACAAAGGAAGTAGAACTGGAATCAGAATTTGGAGGGAGGATGGAAATTGGGTAAGTATATTTGAAAGGACATTTCAGCTAGTGACAATGTGACCAAAAGTGGGGAGGAATGGATCCATGTGGCCGTTCAAAGGACCCTGAGTTAAGACTCCTTTGTCTGGAGAGCAGGGTTGAGGCCAGTCTTGAGCACCAATTGCATAATCCAAAGCCAAGGGAAGATGACAGGCCTTGGAATGTGTGGTCTTTGCATTCCTGTCGGGGTTTATGGCCCCAGGCAAGCCCAGGTTTCTATGAGCATGAGAACTGTGGCAGCGTCAGGGGCACACCCATGCCTTCCACCTTTGAAAACTGATCTCAAATGTGAAAGTTCATCCTCGCTGCTGAGAGCCTGCCATCAGGGCTGGATCTCCCAGATCTGTCACCTGATAGACACACAGTCAGCCTCCTGATCACATGCAGCTCCCGGAGCTTGGTGTGTTGGTGAGGGCAGATGTGGACACTAATAATATAGCATGAGCTATAGATGCAAACATGGAAAGACAGATCTAGCTGGGAAGCTTCTCCACCTGGGAGAGAAGGCCAAAAAACAGCCATAATAACCCTTGAATGGATCAAGAGGTATCATAAAGATTTCAAGGACAAGCCATTCCAAGTATGTGGGGGACTGAACTAGAGAAGGGAAGGAGTGATATATAAAACACCTAGTGGGAATAGAGATCCACTACCTGGGCAAAGCGTGATTATTTACTTTGGAAAGAAATTATCTTGAACATTTAACAGAAGATCCATTTCAGAGTTTAACCTTACGAAATGACTGCCATTTGCAGTTAAAAGGAAAATATATAGTACCATTTATTTGCATATAGTATTGAGTACATGTTCTGAATTGCTGGAGTTGGAGAACTTAATGTTCTAACTCTGGTTGAGCAAGACAATATTTCCCTATATTTTAATATATTTCCAGTGCTATAAGCCTCATGTACAGCCAGTGTTGCTCTTATAACAGTTTTTTTGGGGGGGGGTTGGGGGAACGACTCAGAATGTGAGGAGAGGAACATTAACCACAGGATATTTTCTATACTGAACAAACACACGAGACCAGACAAAACATACTTCCCTGAGACTGATCTCATAAAGATATTTAAGTTTTAGTTTAGTGGGTTTTTTGGTGGTTGCTTAACAACAGTCTATGAATCATGACTTGCAGAAAGTTAAAGTTTCTATTTTACTTGGGAAAAGTGCTTTAAAATTTCTATGGGGAATTTAAATTTTAATATTGCCACATATAGCCAAAACTTTCCCAGACTTCTGTAGCCTATGGTCAAAATGGGGTCCCACTGATATCAATGTCCCACTGTTGCTGGCTCATTACCCCCAGGTTCCTAGCTGGGGCTTAGCTTAGAGCCCTACCTGCCAATCTCCTCATGCTCTATTCCCAACGTATCTCTCACAAGGTCACCAGGACAAATCCATACACTGTAGATACTTGCTGCCTTAAGCTCACTTGAGTAGACACTTCAAACATGCCAACATCTCAGTGAAAAACAGCTTTCCTGCCAGCACACAATCTTGGGCTACTGAGGCTCATAAAATTATCAGGGTGCTAAGTTATACTGGTTTTCCTTGAACTTTCATAATGCTGAAGGTCAAATGAAAGAAAGTCATTCTCCCCAACTGTAAACCTTGAATTAACATTGTTTGGAGTCCAAGTTTGATAAATGTTTTTGTGAAAAATTTCCTCTTGGCCTCTGCCTGGAGAAAGCCCAAACATTAGTCTCTGTGATCCAAATAGGAGACAAACAAAAACCTCTCCATTTCCTGTTTCTAACCCAGGGACCTGCACTCAAAACTTACTCTTTACAAAGTCCCAACAGCACTATCTCCCTACAGTGTACATCAACTCATGCTGGAGGTTACAGATCATTAGTTTTGCAGGCATAGCCAGACTTTCCTTTCCAGTCTAGGTATAGCCAAAATGCCCTGGGTACTTGAGAATGTATGCATCCTAGTACTTAAGCCTTAACTGTTTTTAAAGTATGCACATAATTTACAATAGAGTAGAAAGAAATGTGGCTTGCTGTCCATGATATTCCCCACCTTGGGATATGTGCCTGTCATCCATGCTGAGAACAGAAACCTACCAAGGGACTTGATAATAGAACCTTCATAAGGTCCAGGACAGCAGTTCCCAGAATTCTGTCTTTTGAACAGCCTTCAGCATGACTCAGGAAACTGGTCTCTCACACCCAGTCACTGATCATTTGGTATTTTGGGCAAGAGGCCTAGTTGACCTTTTTAGCATAGTCAGATTAGGTTTTTTTAGATTGCTCCCAGTACTACAATTCTATTCTGCTGTTAGTCTAGAGGCTTTTTGTAAAGCTCCCCCTGACCCTTGCCCCCTTTAACATTTTTCCTTTGATACTACAGGGGAATCAAAATGCTTGCACTGGAGGGGTGTCTGGGTGGCTCAGTCAGTTAAGTGTCCAACTTCTGCTCAGGTCATGATCTCATGGTCTATGAGTTCAAGTCCCGCATTGGGCTCTGTGCTGACAGCTCAGAGCCTGGAGCCTGCTTGGGATTCTGTGTCTCCCTCTCTCTCTGTCCCTCCCCTGCTTGTGCTCTGTCTCTTTCTCTCTCTCAAAAATAAATAAACATTTAAAAAAAATTTTTTTAAATTTTAAAATGTTTGCACTGGAAAGGGTTAAAAACAGAGCTACACAAAGATAAAGCATCAATAAACAAAAATGTTGCCAGCATAAAGCTAGTGAAATGGCCTTGGTATCTAAGGGACAATCACTTCTTTAAACATGAACAACAAGGTCCTGCCAGAAATTCAGCATCCGCATTTTTGTGGTCTCCTTTCTCATAGATTATTATCTTTGGATGCTCCATGGGTGGGTGGTCCCTTGTGCATAATGGAGACCGTTAATTCTGCAGTAGGGCTTGACTTAAAATAACCACAGGTTTGGTCTTTTCTAGCACTTATGGCAGATTTCCTTTCCTAAACACCTCCCTGTTTTACTGAACCTCCAAAAGGAAGTTTGGAGTCCTGCTGGTAAATCTCCTCCCTTTTCACTAAGAAATTTCTAGTTAGCCATTTGAGGAGAATTAAAGCAAAGTATCAAGGCAGCAGGGCCTTCTACTTATCCTTGTTTCCTTAGTTAACAAGAGCAGACTGGTTCTGGACCACTTCTGAGGATACCAGTTCATCTTGATTGTGAGAACCCCGGGAAGAACTTTAGACACTGACCTGAGTGAACTAAACTCTGGTCTTCTGAAAGTTAATGTAGACCAGACTTGGCTGTAGAACAAAATCACCACAAGCTTTTTTTCTCTTATATGTACTCTCAAGGTACCATATAACTGAATTGTGAATGAGAGGTGGTTGCCTACTCTAAAACAAGGGTTTGCAAACTGCAGCCCCTGGCCCAGATTGAGGCTGCTGTCCATTTTTATAAATAAAGTTTTATTGGAATATAGCCATACCCATGTGTTTAGGTACTGTCTGTGGCTAATTTCACACTTGACCAGAGTTGAGTAGTTTTGACAGAGATCACATGTCACACAAAGTCTAAAATATTTACTTCATGTCCCTTTACAGAAAATGTGTAAAGGCTGTGGTTTTGAGAACTCTAACTTCTGAACAACATTTAGTTATGTTTATTGTATCTAGGACAGAGTCGCCCAAGCTAATTTTCCTGGAATATTTGCTAGTTCCACAGAGTGTTACCAGATTTAACAAAGGAAAAAGAGAATGGTGGTCAAATAAATTTGGCAAATTCCAGAATAAGCCAAGTGAAACAAATGGATTTTTGGTAGCCCTTTTCAGGTCATTTAATGTGCTGATATACATGACAAGTCTACAAGAGGGGGTTCGATTATACAGAACTTCTAAAGCCACTAGGCCTTAGCAAAACTTCTTTTTCATGGGGCATCTCACAGAGTTAGTGTTCAAGAACATACTGTGGGAAAATGACTGTTTAGAATTGGGAAATCTGATAATACTATATTAGATCATACCATGTCTTCAAGAATGCTTAACTTTAAGAAGAGTCTGTTGGCCGATGAGATAGGTAGTTAACACCGGTTCCACAATTACTCCGGGTTTATGTAAAATTTAACTCTTTCAGTAGCAGTTAGCTCCAGAATGCATTAGGGACAATGTGATGTTGACAACATCACTATGATGACATAGCAGGAAAGAACTCCATGCACAAAACTCCCACTCAAGGCAGCAACATTCTCAGGCCCTTTCTTCACCCCCCGAATTTTAGAAAAGCTAACCATCTATGGAACAAGTGTTCGAATCACATTCCCCAGTGAATGCAGTTTCCTTCTGAGCAGCCAGTGCTTACTATGAGAAGGTTATGTGGGCGTCAAGAGGTCTAGGAAAGCCTATTTGTCCTCTGGGGGACATTGCAAGGAACAATGGAAAAGTTCCTGAATATCGGGAAATGTTTTCTCAAGATCAAGAGATGTATTGGTATGTGGGAGAGATTCCAAAGCAGCTCTACTGCCTGAAACATTTCAAATTTGACTGCTAGCTGCCAGGGCCAGTTTTATCGAAGGTCAATTTCAGTACAGTGGCACACAGTGTCCCGGGATGTCTAAGTAAGGCAGCACCAGTGCAACTGTGATTATGTTTCCAAAGGCAAGGTTTTTACCACCACACTTTTTTTTTTTTTTTTTAGTTCCTACTGACATTGCCACCTGTTTGCCTAACTAAGAATGTTATTGATGAGAAGCCAGGTATTTGTTCACTGGAGTCGAGCAGGACTTGGAAACCAAAACAACTACTCCACAGTCCAAAAAGGATTTGGCAGCGCTAGAGAATGACTTCCACCTCAGAGAGTGCTAGGAACCTGCCTGCTTGCTTGCAGGAAGACTGAGCTTTCACATGGCTCATGTTTCTGCAGCCATCTAAGTCTGAGAGGGAAAGTCATCTTGCTCAGAGCTGGGTGAGAAGCAGAGAGTTTGAAAGGCAGGAAGATCACTGTTGACCTGAAACTGTAAACTTCCCCAACATCACACCTTGTAAACATTAGCAAACACAGGAGACAGGCCCTGCCCAGGGATCCTTCGCCTAAAGTCTTTATCATGGTGCTCATTATATAATAGTCCTTGGCCGAATGCTACAAGAAGCATTCCTGATGATTGGCACAACTCAGCCTTTCCAGAATCAATAAACTCTGTAACACAGGACCTCAAAAACCAACAAAAGGGATTGTTTGGGAAGAACCAAAATAGAAACGTCAACAAATGATTCTTAGCCAGATCCATTATTAATATTATATTAATGACCTCTAATTTTTGAATCCAAAGCAGACCAAATTGACAGTGCATTTGTTACCTCATTAATCCTAACAGTAACCTATGAAGTAAGGATGATTAAGCCTATTTTACATAAGAGGAAACAGGCTCAGAGATTGGTTGTTTTGCCTCAGGCCATGTATGATTCAAATCCAAGCGTGTCTATTTCAAGGCCTAAAATCTGTTGCCTGTGTTTTATGTGCTGAATTTTAATTAGGTCCAACTTCCTTTCCACTAAGAATACCCTACTGTCCAGAAGCTCACAATCGATTACTTGCTATTAGAACATTCATTTAGCAAATATTTACTGAGGGCCTGCTTTATGACAGGCAACGAACTTGGTGCTAAGGATGCGACATTGAAAACGATAGCCAAACATCCCTGCAACCTTCATGTGGGGAAGGTTGGGGAAAGACATATGCTTAAAAATACATTCATTTCAAATTACATTGTATTACATTATATTAGAACATACTAAGTGCTGTGAGGAAATAAGCTAGGGATGAGGGACAGGGGATGCCAGAAGAATACGAAGTCGAATAAGGGAGTTAAAGAAGGCCTCTGCAGAAGTTACCATTTGAACAAAGACCTGCTGGAGGTGAGAAAATGAGCACTGAGGATATCTAGAACAGTGATTCAGGCAGCGGGAACAGCAAGGGCAAAGGCCCTGAGGTAGAAGCATAATTAACATACTTGATCTAGAACAGGGAAGGAAGAGTGGCTGGAGATGATAAGCAGAGGAAAGAGTTGAGGCTAAAGGGATGGGCAAGGTAATGAGTTTCCTTTTGTGCTGCAGTGCACCTGTCCTCCACTATATTCTCTTCATACTGCTCTCTTCTGTACAGGTGAGTAACTTCCATTCTGCTAAGCTATCCTGGTCTATCTTTTGGCCATACAGTTAATATTTCACCTTTTTACATGTATTTTTTCTTTTCTTTTCTTTTCTTTTTCCTTTTCTTTCCTTTTCCTCTTTCTTTCTTTCTTTCTTTCTTTCTTTCTTTCTTTCTTTCTTTCTTTCTTTCTTTCTCTTTTCTTTCTTTCTTATTTTTGCCCTGGTTCCACTATCCACTGGACATCCTAACCAGTGTGTCTGCCATTAAGACAGCATACATACAAAAAATTCCAAGAATGTTATTGATTTCTCCCACCTTCACCCTCCACCTCCACACCCCACCCCACCAACTCTTAGGGTTCAACTATCTGACTTGCATTTGTGAAGGCATTGGATATATAAATTCTGTAGGAAGTCCATGGCTTTCTGAAGAAGAGACTTATTTTCCACAATTTTTGTTTGGTGGAGTCCCTCCCCTTCCTATCATTGCTTTCTTGTTGTTGTTGTTCCCTTCCAGAAAGCAGTGAGATGTGATATGGATGGGGAGCAGCACTACCAAACAAAAACCATAGAAAATTAGTCTGTCTTGGAAAAGTTATGGGATTTCCTCCAGAATTTAAATGCCCAATACCTCTCCCTACCTTCACCCATTTCAGAATGGTTTCTTTTTTATTTAACCTAAATTAGGTTTCTTTTTTATCTATTTTTTATTTATTTTATCTATTTTATCTTTTATCTTTTTTATCTATTTATCTTATTTATCTATTCGGTTTCTTTTTTATTTAACCTAAATTTCAGTTGATTACTGCTTTCACAGTTATGATCTGGTAGTCAGACATAGGTCTCTGAAATTAGCACATGAAAAAGGAGAAATCTCCTTTGGTAGCAGAAGTTATCCTTGCCCTGCCCATAGCCTTTAGAACTCCCAGATAACTGCCAACTGCCAACATCTGCATGTCTGTGCCTAAGGGCACCATTTCCCGGAAGTGCAAAAGTCACTCTCAGGCCAGCACGGGGCAGGGAGGAGTTATTAGGGAATTCATTCCCCCAAGAGTAGCCCTCACCTATGACTCTCAGGAGTTGCTACATAAATATGCCAGCTCCACTGCTCCACCATGGAGTTAAACTGAAGTGTCGGTTTTGTAGCTCTTCCCTGCAGGATTAAACTCCATTCACCCACCTTAATAGATGGTTTAATACCTCACCTTTTACTGGTCTCTTCCTTTCCTGGTATCAGTTCCTCACTCCCCTACAGCTATTTCCCATAACTTCCAAATTAATTACTTGCATTTGAATCCTTAGCTCAGGTTTTGATCTGGAAGAATCCAAACTAAGCTATTTCACCATTAATATTTAGATTATATGTCATAGGTTACTTAAATGACACTTTTCATTTTTGAGGGGAGTTAACTACATTACGTTTCATCATCTAAGCTATTTGTGTCCCAAATAAATACTGAAACCTAACCATAAAAATAAAAATGAGTCATTAAGAATAAACCAAAGATGCTTAGATCTAGGTATGCTGTATCTATGTAGGAGATGCTGGTCAGAATGTATGTAATTTAGAATTTGTGCTCTTAAAAATGCCAGAAAGTATTTTTTTGAAAAACTGATCAGAGTAGAAAGATAAAGATATGCAGAGCAAAATATGGAAGAAAGAACAACTTGGAACAGATAAACTTGGGTGCCTTGCCTGGATCTACAGCTTTCCAGATGGGTCATCCTGTGCAATTTAGAGAAAAAACACTGCCTCATCCAATGATGAAATCAGATAATGTGTGTAAAGTGCTTATCACAGGCCATGGTGAATCTAGAGCTCCTGAAAAGTCAGGCAGGTACTGCCTTAGGCAGACAAACATTCCTGAATAATTTCCCCATGCACACCACAACGACAACTTTCCTGATGTCACACAAACAGTTAATGGTGCTTCCTGGTTCTAATCTGTGGTTGCTCTGGGATTGCTCTTTCTTCCTTCCTTCCTTCCTTCCTTCCTTCCTTCCTTCCTTCCTTCCTTCCTT
>NW_024412395.1:32993060-33007091 GCF_014898765.1 Herpailurus yagouaroundi | reverse complement strand
CTTCCTTCCTTCCTTCCTTCCTTCCTTCCTTCCTTCCTTCCTTCCTTTTCTTTCTTTTCTAATAGGGAACTGTTCATGATTTTTCTAACAATTTTTTAAATTTATTTTTCAGTGAGAGAGAGACAGAGCACGAGTGAGGGAGGGTCAGAGAGAGAGGGAGACACAGAATCTGAAGCAGGCTCCAGGCTCTGAGCTGTTAGCACAGAGCCCGACATGGGGCTCAGACTCATGAACAGCGAGATCATGTCCTGAGCCAAAGTTGGACGCCCAACAAACTGAGCCACCCAGATGCCCTGGATGTATTTCTAGAAACTGCCAATTCACATTACTTATGGTATGATGAAGTGCCTTAGCTAAAGTAAAACATTTTATTATTCCAGAAGTAATTTACAGCCATGTTCCTCTGGTTCCATCTCTCCTTCCCTACTCTGAATTCAGTCTTTGATCTTTGAAACTGGCCAACATGTGTAGACATTTGTGCTGGGGCTGGAGAACGTGGCCTCCATCTGGATTTAAGAGATAAATTGGCAACTAGTCTTTAGGGCCTACATTCTCCAGCAGTTAACTCTAATCCTGCTATGTAGTCCTGCTTCATGGGTTAACCCATGTATGGCTTCTACATTAATCTTTCTACCTGCTGCCTCATTTCTAAGTAATTTGTTCCCCTTAATTTAATTCTATAGACATTTAAGGTTAGAAGAAAAAAAAAAAACATTTGGAAGAAAAAACAATTCAAAAGGGACTGATGTATTTAAAATCTACCAGGATTATGTGATGATTGAGGTCATTTAATACAATGAAAGTTTTCATCTGGTTTCAGCTTTGAACTTGAGAATGTCAGATACCAAAACTATAAGCTGCTTAGGAACAGGCTGGATGAAAGAAACATTCTACTTATTTCTGAGATGCTTTCTGTAAGTATTAAACCTCAGACATTGAAATTATGTAGAACCTTCATGTTGGAAATTATAATTAGAAAGTATCATGATAAGGGCCTTTGCTGAGTTATTTATACATTTGTGATTTTTGGAACTTACCATTATTGGCTCTGGCATTGTCTGTGGAGGTGGCTGGGTTTAGCTTTCTCTTTGCATGGCTCTCAGGGGCATGAGGGTGCTTGCTGAGTACATAAGGCCTTCAAGCTAACATGCCCCTGCTCGCATCCCTTCATCCCCAACCCTGTACAATAAATTCCTTCCTTCCTCCCTTAAGAGAACAAGTTAGGTAACTTAACCTCCCTTAAGGTAACAAGTTAGGCTTGATCACCTATCCTGCCTTGAAAATCCTTTTCTACAAAACATTTTGTTCTTAGGCATTTACAAGTAAATAACCCCTATGACTCTCAAGTAGAATTCTTTGTAAGTATCCTAACTCTGTGAATATATTAGTTGGCTAGTATGGCCATAATAAAATACCACAGACTGGGGGGCTTACACAAGAAAAGTTTATTCTTCATAGTCCTGGAGACTAGAAGACCAAACTCAAGCTGCGAGCAGCATTGCTTTCGTTCTGTGGCCTCTCTCCTTGACTCACAAATGGTCACCTTCTCATTGTGTCCTCACACAGTCGGTGTATGTGTGTGCACACAATACACACACACACGTGCGCGCGCGCACACACACACACACACACACACAACTGCCCCTGGTATCTCCTTGTACATCCTAATCTCTCTTATAAGGGCATTAGTCATATAGAATTAAGGCCCACCCTAAGGGTCTCATTTTCACTTAATTACCCCTTTAAAGTCTCTATAGAGTCACATTTTGAGGTACTGGGGGTAAGGGCTTGAACACAGGAATTTTCAAGGGACACAATTCAGTCTACACTAGTGACATTTTCTCTTTGTTGTTGTTGAGGTATAAGTGACATACAATATTAGTTTCAGGTATACAACATAATGATTGGATATTTGTATATATTGCAAAATGACCACCAAAATAAGTCTAGTGAACATTCTTCACTACACCTGGCTAACGAATTTTTTTCTTGTGGTGAGAACTTTCAAGATTTATTCTCTTAGTAACTTTCAAATATGTAATACAGTATTATTAACTGTATTTGCCATGCTGTACATTACATCCTCATAACTCATTTTATAACTGTATCTCTTGATTCCCTTCATCCTTTTGCTCACCCCTCAACTCTTATCTCATAACCACCAATCTTTTCTCTGTATCTATAAGCTTGGGTTTTTGTTTGTTTTTGTTTGGTTTTTGGATTCCACATATAAGTGAGATCATACAACATTTGTCTTTGCCTGATTTATTTCACTTAGCATAATACCCTCAAAGTTCACCCATGTTGTCAGAAATGGAAGGACCATTCTTTTTTTTTATGACTGAACAATATTCCCTTGTGTATATTATACCACATTTTGTTTCTCCATCATCTGTTGATGGTTGTTTCCAAATCTTGGCTATTGTAAATAATGCTGCACTGAACATGAGGATGCATATATATTTTCAAGTTAGTGTTTTTCATTGGATAATTTTCATTGGATAATTACACAGAAGTGGAATTGCTGGATTATATGGTGGCTGTATTTTATTTTTTTGAGAAACCTCCATACTGTTTTCCATAGTGGCTGCACCAACTTACATTCCTATCAATAGCATACAAGGGTTTTCTTTTTCCATATCTCCACCAATACTTGCTATTTCTTGTCTTCTTGATAATCACCATTCTAACAGGTGTGAGGTGATACCTCATTTTGGTTTTAATTTTCATTTCCCTGGTGATTAGTGATGTTGAGTATCTTTTCATGTACCTGTTGGCCAAAATATCAGATCCTCTGCCCTTTTTTAAAATTGGCTTTTTAAACTTTTTGCTATTGAGTTGTATGAGTTCTTTATATATATTTTGGATATTAACCCCTTATCAGATATATGATTTGCAAATATTTTCTCCAATTTAGTATGTTTCATTTTGGTGATGGTTTCCTCCGCTGTGTGGAAGATTTTTAGTTTGATGTAGTCCTAGTTGTTTATTTTTGCTTTCGTTGCCTTTGTTCTTGGTGTCAAATCCAAAAAACCATCGCCAAGATGAATGTCAAGGAGCTTACTGCCTATATTTTCCTTTAGAAGTTTTAGGTTTCAGATCTTACATTCAATTCTTTAATCCATTTCTAGTTATTTTTGTTTTTGATATAAGGCAGTGCTCCAGTTTCATTTTTTTGCATATAACTGTCCAGTTTTCTCAACACCATTTTTTGGAGAGACTGTTCTCTCACCACTGTACATTCATTCTTGGATCCTTTATCATTAGGCAACTGACCACATATGCATGGGCTTACTTCAGGGCTCTCTATTCTGTTCAATTGATCTATTGGTCAATTTTTATGCCAAAACCATACTGTTTTGATTACTATAGCTTTGTGATATAGTTTGAATTCAGTAAGTATGATGCTTTGTTTTGTTCCAGCTTTGTTCTTCTTTTTCAAGATTGCTTTGACCATTCAGGATCTTTTGTGGTTCCATACAAATTTTAGGAGTGTTCTGTTTCTGTGAAAAATGCCATTAAAATTTGATGGGGATTGCCTTGAATCTATAGTTTGCTTTGCGTCCTATCGACATTTTAATAAGATTAATTCTTCCAATCCATGAGCACAGAATATTTTTCCATTTACTTGTGTCTTCCTCAATTTCTTTCATCAATGTCTTATAGTTTTCAGTGTATAGGTATTTTACCTACTTGGTTAAATTTATTCCCTAGGTATTTTATTTTATGTTTTGATACAATTGCAAATGGGATTGTTTGCTTATTTTCTCTTTCTGATAGTTTGTTAACAGTGACATTATCATATCATTAGCCTTACTAGTTGTTGCTACAGCTGGAAAAGCTATATTTTTTTGAATATTAATAGCAAAAAGAGAAGAAAGAAAAATTAGTATTGTTGCTTATTTATATGAATACATTTACTTTTAAGATTTTGGCATTGCTTTCATTTACAAAGTTCTGCTTTTTACAGGTACTGTAGCACATAAAGTATGCAGTATTGAAATCAGTATGCAGATTCTAGCAGGAATAATTTGAATCCCCCTACCTGTGTCAACTACTTCCAGAAGTCAACAAGGGCTACTGGATGCAAATGGAAGGCTTTTCAGATGTTCACTTTATTTCAGTATTTACTAATAATTGAAATTCTGAGATTTTTAAAAGAAACTCATTAATTTCCTCTGAACTTAAACTTTCATCTTCGGCTGGTTTCTCTTATAATTGGCCTGGATGGAAGAGTCACATAGGAAACCAGAGCTCATCTTAAAAGTGGAAATCAGAGGGGCGCCTGGGTGGCTCAGTCAGTTAAGCGGCCGACTTGGGCTCAGGTCACGATCTCGCGATCTGTGAGTTCGAGCCCCGCATCAGGTTCTGTGCTGGCAGCTCAGAGCCTGGAGCCCGTTTCAGATTCTGTGTCTCCCTCTCTCTCTGCCCCTCCCCTGTTCATGCTCTGTCTCTCTCTGTCTCAAAAATAAATAAACATTAAAAAAAATTAAAAAAAAATTAAAAAAAGTGGAAATCAGTGAATCCTTACACATTTAGCCTTCATTAAAAATACATGAACACATCAGTTTGCCAAATAGATGACTGATTAATATGGTCTGAAGTTTGCTTAATGGATTGCATTTTTTTTTATGTTTTCATAAAGAGATTTCCCAAATCTATTTTACTATAAAGTACTTTATACTGAATTCTTTGTAAGATATTGGTAGCTATTCTTGGAAGCTAGAGAAATGTTGTAAGTTTTAAGGATATTGTTCACATATCATTTAAACATGAATTTTTTGAAAATTATAACTTGAATTTTGAGCACAATTCAACATAATTTTGTTAAATTGTAAAAATTGAATTATTTGGTTTGAAATCATCTCAGTCCATATTTTTCAAATCATAGGAAAAAGTTTCTTTTTACAAGTTACAGCTAATGTATAGCATTTCAATTTTTTTATTAAAGAGATTATTAAATTGAAACTCTACAGGAATGTATAAAGTAATAAATAATGGTCTCTTTTCCTTGCCACCCACCTCACCACAGTCCCAACTTAAATCTACATTTCTTGCTCCAGAGGAAATCACTAGTAATGATTTCTTGTATGCATCTCTATGTATTAACATATCCATCTTTTTTATGCAAACAAGACTCTACTCTGCATAGAGTGCTACAACTGGCTTTATAAGCATATTTATAAAAATATATGCTTGCAAGCTTATCAATTAGATAAATCCTTTATGTGCCAAATGGTAATCACATTTTGAATTTTGGAAACCAGTACCAAATCATCTTCTATATGCCATTATACACCTATTGGAATGGCTAAAAACAACAGCAACAACAAAAGAACCTGGTGATACAAAATTGTTAATAAAGATGCAGAGCCAAGGGAACTGTAATTCACTGCCTACAGGAGTGCAAAATGGTATAGCCACTTTGGAAGACAATTTGGCAGTTTTTTACAAAGCTAAACAAAGTTTTACCATGTGGTACAACAATATTCTTCCTAGGCATTTACCCAACTAATTTGAAAACATAAATTTATATTCACACAAAAACCTGCAGGTGAATGTTTATAGCATTATAGCACCTTCATTTGACTTTTAATTGACCCAAACTGAAATCAACTAAGATATCTTTTAATATGTGAATGGATAAACAAACTGTGGTACATAAGATAAAAATACATGAGCTATCAAATCACAAGAAGACATGGTTGAATCTGAAACGCATTTATCTAAAGGAAAAGCCAATCTGAAAAGGCTTCATGCTGTATGATTCCAACTACTTGACATTTCTAAAGAGGCAAATTTCAAGAGAATACAAAAACACAAATTTCTGACTTACAAATAATGTATGTAAATTTTCTATCAAAAAGTGGAACATAACTCCCAATTCCTTAAGTGTGAGCTGTAACTAATGACTTCTTTCCAAAGAAGACAATATGAAAATGGGGAGGAAAAAGACTGATTTTGCAGTAATGTGACATTAACATCAACAGTGACAAGTTGTGTTCTTAGTATGTGATCTTGATATGGTATGTTGAAAATGGCACTTTACCCCTGTGGTCTCCCCCCTCATGCTCGTCTGATCATGACAGAAACACCAGACAAATTCCATTTGAGGGACATTCTGCAAAATACTTAACTAGTTCTTAAAGCTATCAAATATAAGTAAAATCTCTAAAACCACCACATCTAAGAGGAGCCTAAGGAGACATGACTAAATGTAATGTGGTGTCCTAGATGAGATCTGAGAACAACAACAACAAAAAAGGACATTAAGTAAAAACTAAGGAAATCTGAATGAGGTATGGACTTATACTAACAATAGGCCATTAATTGTAGCAAATGTACCAAACTGACATAAATTGTTAATAATAGGGGGAACTGGGTACAAGGTATATAAGAACTCTACACTATCATCACAAATTTTCTGTAAATCTGAACTGTTCTAGAATAAAAAGCTTATTTTAAAATATACATGAGTATATACTCTACCAATATTTAGGGAAGTTCCTATTTCCCAAGATCTTCTGCAACATTGACTATCACTATTTTTAGTTCTGTCTATCTGATAGGTTAAAAAAAAATGTTATTTCATTGACTACCTTCTAAGCCTTTTCTTTTCTTTTCTTTTCTTTCTTTTCAAAATTCCAGTGTAATTAGCCATACAGTGTTATCTTAGTTTTCAGATGTACAATATAGTGATTCAACAGGTCTATACATTACTCAATGCTCATCATGATGTGCACTCTTAATCTTTTTCACCTATTTCACCCATCCTCCAATCCATTTCCCCTCTGGTAACTATCAGTTTGTTCTCTACAGTTAAGAGTCTGCTTTTTTGTTTGTCTCATTTTTACTCTGTCCATTTGTTTTGTTTCTTAAATTCTACATATGAGTGAAATCATCATATGATATTTGTCTTTCTCTGACTTATTTTACTTAGCATTATACACTCTAGATCCATCCATGGTGTTGCAACGGCAACATTTCATCCTTTTTTATGCCTAAGCTTTAAGTATGAATAAAATAAAGCACCATATCTTTTTGGGGCCATTTTTATGTTTATTTTTTTTTAAATGGGAAAACTGCTTATTCCTTTTCTTTGCCCATTTCTTTTGCTAGTTCATATTTTTTTTCTTATTGGTTTGTGGATACCCTGTGTATGTCAAGGAGATTATATTATGCATTTTATATAAATTGCAACTAATTTCCTAGTGTGACATTTATCTTTGGACATATTATTATGATTTATGAAGACCTGACTTATATCACCTTTCCTACTCTCTCCCATACAATTAACATTCTCAACTGAATTTTACCACTAATTTTAGTTCAAAATTGGTTGATCTTATAATAAAATAATATACTAGCTCCTTTATTTTTTGTCCTGCAGTATGAAGAGTAGTTTGATTTTATTTTATAAGATAAACATTTTATCATCTATACTATTCCTTTCAGCTCACCTACTGTTTCAATTCCAAAATTACATCATATATATTCACACACTTATATTCTTTTCTATAATCATGACTAAATTTTCAATTTGTAAATGTGTTTAAGTTTTAAAACTACATAAATCTTAGTCTCTGAAGTCTGTGAATCATTATGACTTCATTGCCTTTGTTGTATCTTTTCTTGAGTTTCTAAATGTCTTTATTTTACATTTTTCTTTTCTTCCTTTTTTGTGCTTGCTTTTTCTTTTGCACAATTTATAAAAATTTCTGAAAAAAAAAGGAATCAAGCAACTGTTCTATAATCACTTCCTTTTTGTGGGACACTGTTAATTTAAAGCAAAGAAAGCCAACAATTTGGCCTGAAGCCTGTCAACTGGATGTACATGTAAAAAGGCTAATGAGTTTTGTTAGGAGCAAAAGACTTAATCTGTAGAATGCCCTTTGTAAGACATCCCTGGCCAAAGGATTACCTATAAATAAATCCAGGATCTACAGATTTTGAAGCATGGCTCTCTGGAGAGTGCCATAAAAACAAATCAACTCTCTAGAATATAGAATGGAGATGTTTCATAACTTATTCTTTGCTATGTGAACAAGCCCACAAACCTCACTTAGAGACTACATCTATTATTCTAGGCCAGCTGTGCATATCCAGTCTCAAAAGGAAGGACCCAGGGACTCATATAAGTTGTTTTATTCTTTTCTTTACTTCACCTGGAGCTTATATGATCACCTGTATCCTCAAAATTATTAGTAAGGCTTGATGCTGGCTAAAATAGCTGATTTGTGTGAGTCTGACAATCCAATCCTGTGGTTTAGCTCAATTTCCATCCAATTAAACCTTTCAAATATTCTTGGTCTATAACTCCCCTCTCTGATACTCATTTATTTTCCAGGTCTTTCTGTCATGCTATAAGACATAATGAATTCATTCCAGTCCTGCCATAAAGAAGCAGGCTAATTCACCAAAATATTAATCTGCAAAGTATCAATTTAGTAAATAACCAGTTTGCAAAATTTACCAAATTGACCTAATTCACTTTATTTTCAGAAACATTTAAAAATATCACGTTTATTAACTGTACTGAAAAATATAATGCCCATTTATTGAATATTAAAGAATAGCTTATATAATTTAAAATTTTTATTATTAAAGTATAGTTGATACACAATATTACAGTAAAACCTTGGATTGCAAGTAAGTTGTTCTGCGAGTGTTCTGCAAGATAAGCAAACATTTCTAATAAATTTTAACTTGACAAATGAGCGATGTCTTGCAATACAAGTAGTATGTGATGCCAAATGTCACATGATCACAATTAAGCCAATGGTTCTTCTCTCTCTCTCTCTCTCTCTCTCTCTCTCCCCCCTTCTCCCTCTCTGCGGGATTGTGGGTAATTGTCTCCCATGCTCAGATGCTCAGTTCAGGCTGTGGTGTTTGGCAGAAACCGGTGATTTTCAGAACATTGGAAGGTGCCCACAACTGGCACTAGTGCATTTTTTGTCACTTTGAAGCACCTATGGACAGGCCTTTGCTTTTCCATACAGGAGTAAGCTTAGGAATGCTTTGCTTCATTGTAGGTCAGGCTGCCTGCAGATATATACCCTATGCTCTGTTGCCTTATTGCCAGTTACATTAAAAACAGTATATGACAAGAATGACAAGAGTTTATTAATACTGTATTGTAGTACAGTACATGTGAGCATATACAATGGCCCCATGCAGAAAAAAGTTGAAAAGAAAGGTGGTAGGAAGATGATTACAGTGGAAGTTAAGAAGGAAATCAAGTATGAACAAGGTATGAGAGTGGCTGAAATTGCAAGATTGTATAAGAAGTCTAAGTCTGCATCTCTTCTGTACAGGAGGAGAAGAAAAAGGTGGAGGAAACCCTCACTTCAAATGAGATTAGGGAGATGTGTAAAATGTGGGAAACAGTGAAAAATTTCGTGGAAAAGCACCACCTGAATAAAGCTGTAGCAGTGCGAGTGATGAATCTGTTTCACAACAATGCAATGTCACATTTCCATGAAATCCTCAAAAGGAGGCAAAAGCAAATGTCATTGGATAGGTTCCTTGTTAAAGTTGCACAAAAAGAAAAAGATTCCATTGAGCCAACAGATAGCAGTGATTCCGTTAGTGATAGTGAAAGTTGTTCTACACCATAACACTCCTCTCTCGTCTCCCTCACACCAGCCACGAAGGTTTTCAAAGTTAAATGCAGGTTAATTTGTTTATTTTCCTTTATATTTTGTATTCTATTACAGTACTGTAATCATTTTTATATGAATATTTTGGAGTTGTGGGACGAATCATCTGAGTTTCCATTTTTTTTTTTATGGGGAAATTCACTTTGAGATACAAGTGCTTTGGATTACAAGCATGTTTCTGGAACAAATTATGCTCACAAATCAAGGTTTTACTGTATTTTCATTGTAGCTGCCCAACATAGTCATTTAACAATTCTATACTTTACACTTAATGCTCACTGCAGTAAGTGTAATTATGATCAGTCAACATAAAACATTATTATGTACTATATTCCAATCCCATACTTTTCATCTCTATGATTTATTTATTTTACATCTGGAAGCTTGCGTCTCTTAATTCCCTTCACCTATTTTACCCATCCTACCCTCCTCATTCCTCTGAGAACCACCAGTCTGTACTCTCTATTTGTGAGTCTGTTTCAGACTCCTTTGTTTGCTCCTTTGTTTTGTTATTTAGATTCCACATATGATTGAAATCGTATGGTATTTGTCCTTCTCTGATGGACTTATTTCACATAGTATAATACCCTCTAGGTCCATCCATGTTGTCTCAAATGGCAAGATCTCATTTTTTATAGTTTAATAATATTCCATTACACATATATAATAATAGATAACAATATATATAATACATCAACATATATAACATAATATATAATTAGTGTATATTATATATGTATCATATATACATATATCTTAAAATGTATATGTTACATATATGTACACACCACATCTTCTTTATCCATTCATCTATCAGTGGACACTTAGGTTGCTTCAATATCTTAGCTGTTGTAAATAATGCTGCAGTGAACACAGCATGCACGTATTGTTTCAAATTAGTGTTTTCATTTTGTTTGGGTAAGCACCCAGGTATAGAAATACTGAATCATATTATATTTCTACTTTTAATTAAAAAATTTTTTTAAATGTTTATTTTTGAGAGAAAGAGAGAGAGAGAGAGAGAGAGAGAGAATGTGGGGGAGGGGTAAGAAAGAGAGGGGAGACACAGAATTCAAAGCAGACTCCACGCTCTGAGCTGTTAGCACACAGCCCGACACAGGGTTTGAACTCATGAACTGTGAGATCATGACCTGAGCTGAAGTCAGATGCAGAGCCGACTGAGCCACCCAGATGCCCCTCTACTTTTAATTTTTTTGAGGAACTTCCATACTGGTTTCCACAGTGGTTGTACTAATTTATATTCCCACTAACAGTGCACAGGGGTTCTTTCTTCTTCACATTCTTGCCAGCACTTGTTATTTCTCATCTTTTTGACAATAGCTATTCTGACTGGTGTGATATCTCATTGTGGTTTAAAATAAATTTATTATGAAAATGAATATGGCAGAATTTGAGAGGATGAAAGCACTTACTGTTAATTCTTCAAAGAATTAAACATTCCTTAAAACAATGAAATAATGGGAGTTTTGGTTCAAGATGGTGATGTAGAAGACACTGACCTCACCTCCTCTGTGGAACATACCAAATTACACCTATTTATAGAAAAACTCTTCCTGAAGAACTGAGGGCTGACTGAACAGCTACTGAACAACCAAAGATACAGTGAATGGCAAGAAAACAGCAAGAGAGACAGAGACATGGTAACAAAGGGAACCCTAACCTCCTATGCTTTGAACAGCAGTGGGCAGGAATAGTGCTGAGGGATCAGTACAGATCCCTGTGTCCTTGGGCACAGAAAAAACCCCCACAATTTAAAAGAATAATTAGCATATCAAAGATACAGCACCAGAACTCTGCCAAGCAGTGGATGACCTGCAGGAAAGTTTTCCAGGTCACAGAGACTGGAGACCACATGGTTTACATTCCCACCACATTTTAAAAGCCTAGGCTGGAGAAGCATCCAGACACTGTAACATGTGGGTCTGGTCATCTCAGTGAGCTTGTGACTTTAGTGAACCCAAGATCAACAAGCCCACGCTAGCTGCCCTGTGGTGCTAGGGCACAGAAAACAAGCTGTGGTTTTGTGGGTTTCATTTGCTTTGCTTTTACTTCTTACCATTTGTCTCGTTTTGTTTTTATTTTTTTTCTTTTGGTTTTGTTCTTTTCTTTTTTGTTCTCTTTTTTTCCCTTTCATCTTTTTTCTTTTCTGTTTTCTTTTTCTTTTTTCGTTTATTATATTCTTTTTTCTCTTATTATTCTTAGTTTTTTCTTTATTCATTCTGTAAAAATTCATGATTAAAAAAAATAACTAACATGTAGAGCCATAGCCCCAGCCAGCCAGCAAAAGTCACCAAGCATACATAATCTGTACAGGGGATACCATACACAAAACTACTCTTTCAACTTTAGGAGAAGTAGCCCTTTTGCCTAGTTCATAGAAACAAACACATAAAGTCAAGCAAAATGGGGAGACAGAGGAATATGCTCCAAAAGAAAGAATAAGAAAAAAACCTCAGAAAAAGAACTAAATGAAATAATGAGATAAGCTGGGGCACTTGGGTGGCTCAGTTAGTTGAGTGTCTGACTTCAGCTCGGGTCATGATTTCATGGTTCATGAGTTCAAGCCCCACGTCAGGCTCTGGGTTGACAGTTCAAAGCCTGGAGCCTGCTTCTCCCTCTCTCTCTGACCCTCCCCCACTTGCACTCTGTCTCTCTGTCTCTCTGAAAGATAAACATTAGAAAAAAAAAAAAAGAAACAGAGATAAGCAAAATACCTGAGAATTTAAAGTAATTATCATAAAAATAGTCACCAGGCTGGACAAAAGAATGGAAAAACTCAATGAGACATTCAATAAAGAGATGGAAAATATTAAAAAGAACCAATCAGGGGCACCTGGGTGGCTCAGTCAGTTGGGCTTCTGACTCTTGATTTCAGCTCGGGTCATGATCTCACAGTTTGTGGGTTCAAGCCCCGTGTCAGGCTCTGCGCTGACAGTGCACAGCCTGCTTGGGATTCTCTCTCTCTCTTCTCTCTGCACCTCCCCTGTTTGCTCTCTATCTCTCTCTCAAAATAAGTGAGAATAAACTTTAAAAAATAAAATAACATAAAAAGTCCCAATCAGAGTTGAAGACTATAATAACTGAAATAAAAAAAACATACTAGAGAGAATCAACAGTAGATTGGAGGACACAGAAGAACATATCAGTGATCTGAAGATAGAGTAATAGAAAACACCCAAGCTGACCAGCACAAAGAGAAATGAATTCTAAATTTTTTTTAACGTTTATTTATGTTTGAGACAGAGAGAGACAGAGCATGAACGGGGGAGGGTCAGAGAGAGGGAGACACAGAATCTGTGTCTCTGACAGCTCTGAGCTGAGCTGTCAGCACAGAGCCTGACGTGGGGCTTGAACTCACTGACCGCGAGATCATGACCTGAGCCGTCGGCCGCTTAACTGACTGAGCCACCCAGGCGCCCCGAGAAATAAATTTTAAAAAATGAGGATAAATTAAGAGATCTCTTGAATAACATCAAGTGAACAACATTCACATTATAGGGCTCCCAGAAGAAAAAGAAGAGAGAAAGAAAGGTGTAGAAAACTTAGTTGAAGAAATAATAACTGAAAATTTCCCTAACCTAGGGAAGGAAATAAATATCCAAACCCAAGAAGTACAGTGAGTTCCAAACAAGATGAACCCAAGGAGTTCCACACCATAGCACATAAGAATTAAAATGTCAAAGGTTAAAGATAAAGAATCTTAAAAGCAGCAAGAGAGAAACAAACAGTTATTTACAAGGGAAACCTATAAGGCTACCAGCTCATGTTTCAGCAGAAACTTTGCAGGCCAGAAGGGAGCGGCATGATATATTTAAAGGAAAAAACACTACAATCAAGATACTCTACTCAGCGTGCACCTGCATGGCTCAGTTGGTTTAGTGTCTGACTCTTGATTTCATCTCAGGTCATGATCCTAGGGTCATGGGATTGAGCCCTGGGTCATGGGATGGAGCTCAGCATGGAGCTCAGCATGGAGCCTGCTTAAGATTCTCTCTCTCTCTCTCTCTCTCTCTCTCTCTCTCACTGTCTCTCTGCCCCTCTCCCCAGCAAAGTTATCATTCAGATTTGAAAGACAGATAAAGAGTTACTGAGACAAAAACATATAAAGTTTATCACCACTAAACTAGCCGTATAAGAAATGTTAAAGGGGTTTCTTTAAGTGGGAAAGAAATAGCCATAATCAGACATAAGAAAAATATGAGTAAAAAGATGTAAAATATGACAATATATACATAAAATGTGAAGGAAGGAGTAAAAAGGGAAGAGAAGGGGGAAAGGAAGGGGAAAAAGATCTGTTTTCTTTTTCTTTCTTTCTTTCTTTCTTTCTTTCTTTCTTTCTTTCTTTCTTTCT
>NW_024412395.1:32852364-32993050 GCF_014898765.1 Herpailurus yagouaroundi | reverse complement strand
TCTTTCTTTCTTTCTTTCTTTCTTTCTTTCTTTCTTTCTTTCTTTCTCAGAATATGTTTGAACTTAAATGACCATCAAATTAATATGGACTGCTATTTACTTAGGATGTTATATATGAACTCCATGGTAACCATAAACCCATTACCGATGAGACATACACAAAAAATAAAGAGAAAGAAAGCCAAACAAAACACTATAGGTACTCATTTATCACAAAGAAAGAGAAGAGAAAAAGAAAGAAAGAATGAAGGACTATGCAAACAACCAGAAAACAAACTTTAAAAAGGCAACGAGTACATGCTTATCAATAAGTACTTTAAATGTAAATGGCCTACATGTTCCTATCAAAAGACATAGAATGGCAGAATAGATTAAAAAAAAAAACCCAAAAACCAAAAACGAAAACAAAAAATAAGACCCATCTATATGCTGCCTACAAGACTAACCTCAGACCTAAAGATACATACAGACTGAAAGTGAAGGGATAGAAAAACATTCACCATGCAAAGGGAAGTGAAAAAAACAAAAACAAAAACAAAAACCCCTGAGGTAGTAATACTTATATCAGACAAAGTAGACTTTAAAACATAAAACAAAGGGGCGCCTGGGTGGCGCAGTCGGTTAAGCGTCCGACTTCGGCCAGGTCACGATCTTGCGGTCTGTGAGTTCGAGCCCCGCGTCGGGCTCTGGGCTGATGGCTCAGAGCCTGGAGCCTGTTTCCGATTCTGTGTCTCCCTGTCTCTCTGCCCCTCCCCCGTTCATGCTCTGTCTCTCTCTGTCCCAAAAATAAATAAATGTTGAAAAAAAAAATTAAAAAAAAAAATAAATAAAAATAAAAAAAAAACATAAAACAAATATAATGAACATAAAGAGAGAACCTGATAGTAATACAACAATAGTAGGGGACTTTAACACTTCACTAAACATCAATGGAAACATCATCCAGAAATAAAATCAATAAGGAAACAATATCTTTGAATAACACATTGGGCCAGATGAACATAACAGATATATATATAGAACATTCCATCCAAAAGCAATAGAATACACATTCTTTTCAAGTGCACATAAAACATTCCCAAGAATAGATCATATATTAATCCATTAAACAAGCCTCAATAAATTTAAGAAGATTGAGATCATCCCCTGTATCTTTTCTGATCACAACAGAGTGAAATTTGAAATAAATCACAAAAACAGGAAAAAACAGACACATGAAGACTAAACAACACAATACCAATGGGTCAGTGAAGCAAGTAAAGAAGACATCGAAAAA
Organism: Herpailurus yagouaroundi; assembly: GCF_014898765.1. NCBI lineage: Eukaryota > Metazoa > Chordata > Mammalia > Carnivora > Felidae > Herpailurus > Herpailurus yagouaroundi. The sequence continues at coordinate 32,991,774 of NW_024412395.1, read as the reverse complement.
TACATGGGGACAAATGAAAATGAAAACACCATGGTCTAAAATCTCTGGGACATAGCAAAAATAGTTCTAAGAGGAAGGTATATACCAATAAAGGTCTACTTCAAAAAACAAGAAAAAACTCCAATAACTAATCTAACCTTATGCCTAAAAGAACTAGAAAAAGAAGAACAAATAAAGCACAAGGTGAACATAAGAAAGGAAATAATAAAGGTCAGAGCAGTAATAAATGGCATAGAGACTAAAAAAAAAATTAAATTAAAAAAAATTAATGAAACCAAGAGCCGGTTCTTTGAAAATATAAAATTGACAAATCCTGGGGCGCCTGGGTGGCTTGGTCGGTTAAGCGTCTGACTTCGGCTCAGGTCATGATCTCACGGTCTGTGAGTTCGAGCCCCGCGTCGGGCTCTGTGCTGACAGCTCAGAGCCTGGAGCCTGTTTCAGATTCTGTGTCTCCCTCTCTCTCTGCTCCTCCCCTGTTCATGCTCTGTCTCTCTCTGTCTCAAAAATAAAAAAATAAACGTTAAAAAAAATTAAAAAATAAAATTGACAAATCCTGATCTAGACTCATCAAAAGAAAAACAGAAAAGACACATAAAAATAAAATTAGAAATGACAGAAGAGAAATAACTGATACCACAAAAATACAAAGGATTATAGTAGAATACTTTGAAAAATTATATGCCAACAAACTGGACAACTTAGAAGAAATGGATAAGTTCCTAAAAACATACAATCTTCCAAAATGAACCAGGAAGAAATAGAAAATCTAAACAGAATGATTACAAGTAATGAAATTGAATTGGTAATCAAAAACCACCAAAATAGGGGCATCTGGGTGGCTCAGTCGGTTAAGCATCCGACTTTGACACAGGTCAAGGTCTTACGGTTCATCAGTTTGAGCCCTGCGTCAGCCTCTGTGCTAGCCTGCTTTGGATTCTGTCTCCCTCTTTCTCTGCCCCTCCTGTGTTCACACTCTGCCTCTCTCTCGCAAAAATAAATAAACATTAATTAAAAAAATAAAAATAAACTACCAATCTAAAAGTCCAGGACTAGATGAATTCATGACTTAATTCTACCAGACTTTTAAGGAAGAGTTAACACCTATTCTTCTCAAACTATTTAAAAAATAGAAGAGGAAGGAAAGCTTCCAAATCCATTCTATGAGGCCAGCATTACCCTGATATCAAAACCAGATAGACACCACAAAAAAAGAAAACTGCAGGCCAATACCCCTGATGAATATAGATGCAAAGTCCTCAAGAAAATATTAGCAAACCACATGCAACAATACACTAAAAAGATTATCTTATCAGATTATAAGCATGCAACAATAGCATTTATAAATGTTATTAAATAAATCCTTATATTAGGTATACATGAATTAATTAAATTAATTAAATTTCTGAAACTCATTAAATTAATTCAATAAATTAAATTCATTTAATTAAATAAATTAATGTAATAAATTAAATTTATTTATTTATTTATTTTTTCCAACGTTTTTTATTTTTGGGACAGAGAGAGACAGAGCATGAACGGGGGAGGGGCAGAGAGAGAGGGAGACACAGAATCGGAAACAGGCTCCAGGCTCTGAGCCATCAGCCCAGAGCCTGATGCGGGGCTCGAACTCACGGACCGCGAGATCGTGACCTGGCTGAAGTCGGACGCTTAACCGACTGCGCCACCCAGGCGCCCCTAAATTAAATTTATTAAATGAATGCAACAACAACATTTACAAATGTTATTAAATAAATCCATATATTAGGCACATATGAATAGGTACTAGACAAGTGGATTGTAACAAAGAAGATGCACTACAGTTTGAACAAGTATTTTGCTTGACTTCTCTGCACTCATCAGTGATACTTGGTGTACAATCAAGAACAAATGTGACATTGATGGAGAGGCAGTGTATTAATGTATGTGTACATGTCCTTCTTTACTAGCACTTAGCTTCTTCGTCTCTTCTTGAAGAAAACCCTATTGTGTTCTCTTCTTTTTTCAGATCATGAATCATTTAGAACAAAATCTATATCCCAAATTTTACTTTCAGTTACAAGAATGTGAGCAAAAATCTTCTCTCTCAGTAGGAAAATTATATTTTTGGTTAATTTTTTAAAAAATTAGTAGGATAGGGAGCTATTCTGTCAAGCCCATTAAAAATTGAAGCTTGTGGCTATTTTTGTCATGGAAGAGTAATGACCAGTATAAATTTATCCCACTTGAGAAATGAATAGTTTTTTATTTCATTTTATTTCCAATGGAATTTCTGATCCATCAATACATACCTACATATTTCTTAGTTCATATAATTTCTATAATTGAGACAAAAGATCTAAATAGTTTATTTGCAGAATTATCTTTTACTATGGTGGGTTTTGGTACTGTAATATTCTACACCAATAATGCTTTTCAACAGATTGGTCTGTGAAATAAATCATAAATTACATAAAATGGCTCCAAACAAAATAATGCAGTAAACTCATGACAGCTGGCCCTCTGAGTGTTATCAAAACACCAGACTAATGCTATGAGATGTCCAAGGGCAATATAAATCCCATGAGATAGAAAAATTATAAATTACTACAAATAAATATTATCTGTAATGCTTCTTTATTTTGAAAATATATTTGAATATTTCTGCATTCTGATTTTTTTAGGACTACCTACAAACATGACAAGAATAATTGTTTTTTATTCTGAACACTTTAAAAAGGAGACTAGTAGAACCACATTTATCTGCCTCTCTGTCCAGAGAAAGATAATTGATAACTTATAAATAATTCATGCCATCTTATGAGCAGCTTTTAGAGATTCTTATAAAAAATTGTATATGAGATCTAATTCTTAACTTCAAGGAACTTACAGTGAGGTGGGAAAATGGCCATGTACACATAAAACACATTAAAATATGACAAATAATGAAACTAATAGATAAAATATATCCCTCTGAAGTGTTTTCTTTAAAAACCTGAAATATAGAAAATAAACTCAGACTTGAGTTGAAATATTCAAAATTCACATCATTGTAGATTTCCCACACTTGTGTTTGTTTCAAAACCACCAGATGGCAAAATAGAAAGATTAATCAAAGTGAGCTCCCCAAACAGCAAATTATTTGTTTCCACACATAATTCTTCCTTCCCTCTGTCAGGATTATTCCTGGTCAAAGGATAGGTTTTAGAAAACTGGAGAGAGATACCTTTAGGGAGGCAGAAGATCTCAGATTTCACACACAGACATAGGAATCTGCTGGAAGTCCATGCTCGTCCATAGTTAAACTGTTCTGATGATTTTGGAAGTAGGTGAAAAATAAGCTCACTCTTCTTTGAACATCTTCAATCTAAAGGAATCATGTAGTGTGGTGGAGTAAGAATTGGATTAAGAGGCAAAAGACAAACTTCTTATTCCTTGAATCTGCACTCATGACTGGTGCTATGACACATATATATCTTAGTGGTTTGTCAATTAAACTGGAATTAAAATATCTACTGAGGAGAGTGGTTATGAATGTTAAGGAAAGATCTGTGAGCACAAATACCTCTATAATGCCTAAAACAAACTGTATATTCAATAACTATTAAACAATGTATACTGATCATATGTGGCAAATCATTAATAAATATTTATTCCCTTTGATTCAGAAAGTCTACTTCTGGAATGTTTTCAAAGAATATAATCCTAAAAGCAGAAACAAGTTTATTTATAAAGATGTTTATTGAAGTCCTATATCTATTAACTGAAAAAATTGGAAACAATTACAAGGCCCCCAAAGAGAGAAATTGTAATAAAAACTCTAGTACATTCACTTGATATATTATACAATCTTTAAAAATGATATTTATAAAGTACTTATTATAACATTAATGAAGATTATTAAGCATATATGATAAAGCATATTAAGAAAGAGCAGTATCAAAAGCTGGATATATACAATATGACCATAAATATATAAACCAAATAAAAAATATGCATTGAAAAAGGAAAAGAAAAAAAAAACCAACACTGGGTATGAGTGTCCCAAAGCATAGCAAGAATTGTTTCTGTGTGATAAGGCAGGCTATGAATGATTTTTGCTTTTCTTCCATATGTCTGTATTTTCCAAACGCTCTATTCCAATTATTAATTACTTTTATGATGAAAAAAAGAAATGTTGTCATTTTACATATGTGTTTTATCTCCCCAACAAACAGACAAATTTCTTGAGGGCAAGAATTTTATCATTTACTCCTTTGAATTATAATATTATTATGTCTAAACCAAGTGCCCACTAAAACTTTTCCAAGGGGACAATGACTGATGGATAGCGTTTACTCTCTCAATTCGTCTTTCTAGGACATCAAAAGGGGAAACGTGACTCAATCTTTTTTGCTTCTAAATCACATCCAAAAGATTCCATACAAGCACCAAATTATGAGGCTAAAAACTAGGCTGTTGTAAACTGTTTTGAAAGGGAAATATTAAAAAAAAAAAAAAGAGTCATTTTGCTAAAGCTGTGTGAATAATGTAGCATGTGTAAGATTTGGCACCAACTCATACTCTGATAGCACCAGACTCCTAGGAGAAAACCATTTCTTGTCTTTTCTTCTCTTAAAAGAAGGAATAGAAATAGCATCTCCTTTCACTGAGGAACTAGAAGATAGGTGAAAAAAATGTTGTTGGTTGAGTATATCTATTGAAAACTCTGTCCAGTACCATGGTTGGTAGTAATACATGATCTCTGAGCCTCCTACACTTGGTCCCATCTGTTGAAATGGCACCATGCCTGACTGCCAGATGGTACACTGGCTTCATAGGGACAGAGGTGCCAAAACGATGGCTTTAGAAGACATTGTTAATACCACCCCCTTGAGCCTCCCACCACAGTAACAATTCACCCCTGTTGGCGCCCCATCACATCTCGCACTGCTTTCCTCATTTCTAGAAATAAGTGGTTCCAAACACTTACTAAGTCATTTCCTTGAGCTGCCTACTGGTTTCTGATCTTACACAAGTTGAAAAAGAATACCAAAGTGGGGGAATGAGAGACTGAAAGTATCCAAACACTTGAAGTTGCCAACACCTACAGCTTGCGCCTGAGGGCCATTAGGATCATATGATGCGTCTAACTCTATTATGTAAGGGTGGAATGTGTGGGCACTGCTTGCAAAGTTTAACCAGTCTCAGTGAAAAGAGAGCAGCTCTGTTATATGGAAGAACCAGTTTATAAAGTTCACTTATTGTAAAGAAAAAAAAATGGCTCTAGTGGATTTAAAAAACCAAAACAAACATTTTCTCATGTAGTCAATGGAAGTAAAGAGAATTCCAAAATGGCTGTATTGACAGCTTAAGTATTTCTCAAAACTGTCAGGCTACATAAACATGAATGAGCATAGATTCTGCCAATGGATAATTTTCAAAAAGTTAAAGACATGTCTTTTATACAAAAGATGTACAACTGATTGCTAACTCATGTATTATATGGCTAGTAGGATAGTAAAGCTGGTTCAGAGAACATTTGAGGAACCAGTTATATAGATATTTAAAAATATGAACATTGGTTGTTTAGGTAAGACTCAAAGCTTGTTCAGTTCCAAAAGGACAATGAGACCATGACCTTTGGGGTGATCTTTTCTGTAGGGAAAAAAGTCTCCAAGTAACATGTAGCTTCACAGTTACACACTCCAAAAGAATCAAATAATCCAAGGGAGGATCTGTTAACAAAATGTGTGAGTATGTCATTGAAAAAGTATGCTGTACTCTCTTTTGTCTTATTTCCAGGTTCAGAGTAAATGTCCTAACTCCTGTGGCTTCATTAGGATAGAAATTTTTTGGGAGAAAGGCAATTCTGGAGAATCACAGGAATTTTACTCAGCTACCAGAGAGATGGGGTGGGTTCTCACTTCTCTGGGTTGTAATCAGTTTATCATTATAGGCAGTTAATCTCTTTTTTCTATGGAACTCTATCCTATGATATCCACAATCACCCAAGAGATCACTTCTATGTCATTCTGAATTCTTTACAAACCAAACTTTAGTGACTTATTCTTACCTCAAATGTTTAGCTATCTTCATCATGCATATTATAGAAACCTAGTATAAGCATTTTCTTATGTAATTTGTATAGAAACAAAATAATTCAACATAAAATAAAATAAATATTGGCTGATTGCATTCAGAGCATACATTCCCCTTTTTCTGCCATCTGTTCCACTAACTACTCCATTCTAAGATTAAATGGGTTTAGAAGGGATCTTAAGCCCTGTGGCTGTTACATGGGATTCAGTCCTATCTAAATCTGCCCTCTACATTCTCATATATGTGTGTGTGTGAACATGCACACACATATATATACATACATATATATGTATACACATACATACACAAATATATACATTTACATATATGTAAATGTATATAAATATGTATGTAGTCATGTACTTATAGACAGAGCAATTGTAAGATTTTAGCTTTTCATGTTTATATGAGTTCAATCATTACATCATTCCATCAGACACTATTTTCTCCGTTAAGTAATATTCTTTCCGTACTAGACATTGGGCTCGGTGCTAGAGATGTAACTTTGAAAATGAAAGTAGACATTGAGACTGACTCATAGAGCCTAAAGTCTTGTGGGAAAGACACTGAAAAATGAATTCTCTCTCCCTCTCTCTCTCTCTCTCTCTTTCTCTCTCCCTCTCACTCTGCCTCTCTCTCTCCCTATCTAAATATGAAAAGGCAATACAGGTTGCTATGAGAATGCAAATCAGGGAGACCAGAAAAGTTTTCCCTGAGGCAATGATGAGAAAGCTAAGAAAGGAAGAATAAGTAAGATTTATTCAGGATCTTATGGACCATGTTTGAAATAACACTGGAAATTATTAGATAAGGTTTTTATATCAGAAAGCCAGAGGCTTTGCCTTCCATTGTATTCAAGAGGACAGCGATGCCTGTTATCTTTGCTTTCTGTTGTGAGTAATGGAAAACCCAACTCAAACTTGTTTTAAAAAAAGGAAAATTTATTGCCTCATGCTATGGAACAGTAGTTTCAGATATGGTTTATTCCAGGATTCAAATCATCTCTTAATTTTCAGGCATTACCTGTTCAGTATTGGCTCCATTATTGAACCTCCATATGGTTGCAAAACAGTAGCAAGGGCAATATTCTTCCATCTTTGAATCCAACAAAAATGACCTATCACTATCATAAGATCTGAGATTCAAATTAGGCCAGCTCAGTGCACTTATCAACTCCTGAAATAGTGTCACAAAACACCAGAAAAAAACCCTACAATATTTATGCCCAACCACACCTCTATAATCTTACTATTAATCTTACTTTTTAAAAAAAATTTTTTTAATGTTTATTTATTTTTGAGACAGAGAGAGACAGAGCATGAACGGGGGAGGGTCAGAGAGAGAGGGAGACACAGAATCTGAAACAGGCTCCAGGCTCTGATCTGTCAGCACAGAGCCCGACGCAGGGCTCGAACTCACTGACCGTGAGATCATGACCTGAGCCAAAGTCCGATGCTTAACCGACTGAGCCACCCAGGCGCCCCTAATCTTACTTTTTATGGCAGCATATTTTTGGATTGCTTCTTCACATGATAATTCTGTAAACTTTTCTACAGACAAAATAGAAAGCTATTTCAGTATTTTGTTCTAGCATAGTGGATACATTTTTATTATTGATAGACTAGAAATTTATATCATTGTTATATAATTTATTAGTAATATTGTGAGTTTTTTAAAAGAATTATCATCAAATACGTGAAAAACTCCTAAGAGGTTAGGCCCATATCTCTTACAGTCAGCAATTGGTCCTTATTGCCAGTTCCAAAATCCCATCCTGATAGCTTTCTGGGACTGCTTTTGGTATCTCTGTTTTAATCTGGGTTTCTTCAAATACACAGCCTGAGCCAAAGTTTTGAATGTAGATACTTTAGTTGGAAAGTGGCCTCGGAGGGGAAGAATAAGGAAAAGGGCAAGTGAAAAGGAAAGGACAACATGCCAATTTTACTCGACACCGCTGCAAGGAGCCAATCAGACCCTTTGCGAAGCATTATTTGATAAGTCTCTGAACTGTCCTTTGAGAGAATGAAGGCAAACACATTTACCCTTTGGATTCTATCTTCTACTCATCAAGGGTGACCATTGGACATTAGCATCCTGTTGTATATGCCTGAGTGCCAGATGAATTCCTCCAGGTATCCCATATCACTTTATTGGAGAAGCCCTGGGGCAGGTGATAGGTAGATGCATTGTGTAGGTCCAAGAAAGGTTTTGCCATGTTACACCTATGCAAAGCTGGTCAAAGCAGGTGTAGAACTAGTTGGGGCAGCAATGGCTGGAGCCAAAGTAGGGTTGAGAGGATTTGAAGGGAAACACACAAATCCCATTTCCTTTTGTGGGAAAAACAACAAACAAAAAACAAAAAACGAAACAAACAAACAAACAAACAAACAAACAAAAACCCTCTTAGCCTAGAGTTCATAAAATTACCAATTTTTGGAATTTTAAAAGACAGACAATTTACATATGTTTATATTTAAATATATGTCATATTCCAAGAATACTTTTCATCCATAAAAAGCAATCTTATAAAAATAAAAGTTTCTTTCCCATATCTATGATGCATTTCTGTATTATTGCTTCTTGTCTCATGTGTGGAAAGTAAAGGCTCTATCTAATACCACATGATACCATCTTGAATCATTAAATAATAAAGCCTTTCAAGAGAAAAAAAACCCACAAATTCCAAATAGAATTTATCTGGCTATTTCCGTCTTCCTATAGTAGTATTCCTCTAAAAACCCCAGCTGTCTAAACTGGAAATGTTCATACAATACTCTCAACACTTGTCTTTTGCGTGTCTCTTCTAAATCTTCTAACCATAAAATAAAAGAAAATGTAACCATCCCCACCGGGCTAAGATTTTTCTTAGACCTAAATGGACAATAAATTCTTAGTTGAAGAAGGTGATTTCCTGTCCTTGACTTATTTCTCAGCTGTTATAATCATTTGTAAAACAGATTAAGAAACACCTTTGACATTCTCCCTCGGCTTTGAGATTGCTATGTAGCTATACATCCTTCACACAGAAATTGGATGAATGAATTACTAGCATTTGAGAAAAAAAGAAATCCTCACGTGAAAAAAAGCTGGACATAGTTGAAGAGAGAAGCAAACTGTAATGTAGTTGGTAAATAATAATGCAAACCACAGTGCAATAGAAATGAAAAGGAGAACAAATAGGTTGGCCTGATGAGATTTCACAGAAATTTTTGGTACTGAACAGCTGGGAAAATTTCCTTGCTCATTCATATCAACTAAAACATTTCCTATTAAGAAAAGTATAAAGAAAATGGAAACTTTCTGCAGAGTTCTAATACTTTTATTTGCTATGCAATTTTTTGCTTCACCCGTGTAAAAGCATTAATTATTTACAACACCAGGGAACCAGGTTAACTTACCTAATTTACCTTTGCAAGTTTTGATGTACAAAGTAGGTAGGAAACCGAGCACTTCTTAAAAACCATAGATATTTTTCTCAACCTCTCCAGGAATATAAATTGATACTTTTTTTTTCAAAAAATATTTTAATTGCACAAGTAATTCATGCTAATTTGTAAAATTAGGAAAGGCAAATGAGAAAAAAATACTATTTGTATATAACCTTAACACCCAGAGAGAATCATTCAACATTTTGATAGTCTGCCAAATAGCTTTAATGCCTCTATATGCACATAAAACACACACACACATGAAAATCTCCAAATAGATCATATTGTCGCTGCTGTTCTATATTTTACTTATATACTCCAAAAATCCTTCTGTAAACAACCTATACATTTATTATGTTTCTGTTATCCATATCTATGTATATCTGTATCTACAGACATATATGTCCCAACATATGTGTGTACACTCTTTTCAAATTTATAAGTTAAAAACTAGAAATCTACACTAACATTTCTTCAAAAATGGTGACCTCACATTCTGAAGTAGAAATGATACATTCTCATTTTTTAAAATTTATTCCAAATAAAACTGAAAAGGACTAATATAAAAAAAATAAATTCCATGAACTGAAAACAAGCATTGTTAATTTTGAAGATCAAACCAAACATTTTCCTTAGGAGTATATTCAGAAGAAAGAGAAATGGATAAGCATATATAAAGAAATAATTTTTAAATGAGGTAAGATAAACATTATTTTAAATAAATACATTATCCTTAATTTTCCTAGAATTTAAAAGCAAAAATGGAGCAAGTGGCATTGAAGGAAATGTTCGCATTCTGATAAATGTTTTTTCATTGCTAAGGATATTGGTTCCTAAAATATTTCTAAAGTTAAAAAAAGTATGTATATGACAACATTAAATAATTGGAATTATTCATAGTTTTATATGTTCCAACCTTAAACATTATTTTATCCTGATAAAAATATTAGCACATTTCCACGTTCCCCCAATTCCATTCCCCTATCTCTCCACTTTTGTTTGTTATTTCTACAAGATTTGTATTCTGTTCTCTTGCCATAATTCCTAGTTATTGATTCTTAAATGTATTTTTAAGTAAATTCTGTGCTCACCAACTGTAGAAGAAACTATAATGGCATCAAATATTTCATTGCTGTGCCTCCATTTCCCAGCCTCCTTGCAGGGGGCTGTTGACTATTTCTGTCCAAGGACTATGAGCAAAGTGACACATGTCAATCCTGGGCTGAGGCATGACAAGACTATGCTCAATTCCTGTCTCTTGTCTCACACCTTAACAACTGCTTAGGATGCATGTTCCAGATGGTACAGCTCAGAGCTGATGCAGCTTATGTCAGCTCCCTATCTACAGATGAAGCTCATGCTGACCTTCAAAGACATATTACATGGGAAAAAATAAGCCTTGTTTGGTTAAGCCCCTGACATGTAGATATTGTTTATTACTACAGCAAACCGAATACAGGAATACATTAATTATTCAACATTAGTACAATACCAGTCTTTAAACCACATCTTTTCAAATTCTTAATTTTAATGTATCTCTCGATAAGTTGAATTTTATCATCTTCTCATTTTTTTCAAGAGATCTTCACAGTTGTCTTAATTCCTGATTGCAGCCATGCTTGAGAATGTCTTCCTGTTGCCTTTATAAAATTAGTTGAGGTATGAATTTACTGGGTCATGCTTTCTCCCATAATTTTTAGACACCAGAACCTATCTTGTGGCTGAGAATGTGGCTGTGTAAGAAGTCTGAGGATGACCTCATTTCTTCCTTGTGCATTATTTCCCTTTTCTGCTTGGATTCCTATACAGCTTTTTTTTTTTTTTTTTTTTTAAATCATTAAGTTCAGGAATTCACAATGAATACTTTTTGGATGGCAGGCTTAGCCTTTAATATTTACAGATTCCTCTCTGTTATTATTTCAGTAGAGTTTTCTTATAATATAACTTGGATTATTTTTTTTCTCTCCCATTACTTTTGTCTTCATCTTCAGGATCTCATCTGTTACTATGTCCATGGTGTTTTCAGTCATGTTGATTCTATTTTTGTTACTTTAAGTGTGACTTTAACATCAGAATTGTTTTTATCTTGTATGCTTCAATTGTATCTCATTCCATTCCATTGTATTTCATTTCTTTGCTAAGTCCGACCAGTTAATTTTTCTGTTGTTGTATAATCTCTTGCCAGAAACTTTTAACCTGCTGTTAAAGTTCCCTTCTAAAAAGTAATGAGAAAAAGTGATATGATACATTAGTATCTATATAGATATATGTACATGGTGGGATACCATTCAGTCATTTAAAAAAGAAGGAAATCCTGGGACACCTGGGTGGCTCAGTTGATTAAGCGTCAGACTTTGGCTCAGGTCATGATTTCACAGTCTGCAAGTTCAAGACTCGCATCAGGCTCTGTGCTAACAGCTCAGAACCTGGAGCCTACTTCGGATTCTGTGTCTCCCTCTCTCTCTGCCCCTCCTTGGCTTATGCTCCCTCTCTCTCAAAAAAAAAATTAAAAAATTAAAAAATAAAAAAGAAGGAAATCCTATCATTTGTAGCAAAATGAATAGACTTGAGGATATTATAGTAAGTGAAATATGTCAGAGAAAGACAAATACTGTATGATCTCTTGCATACATGTGAAATATTTTTAAAAACTCATAGAAAAAAATCAGATTTATGGTTACCACAGGTGGGGGCGGGGAGGGTATTTGGATGAAAGTGGTGAAAAGGTATAAATTTCATTATAAGATAAATAAGTACTAGGGATGTCATGTACAACATGATGACTATTTAGCTAACATGCCGTATAATATATTTCAAAGTTGCCAAGAGAGTAATCCTGAGTTCTCATCACCAGGAAAAACTAAAAAAAAAAAAAAAAAAAAAAATCTGTATGAGATGACAGATTTGAACTAACTTGTGTCAATCATTTCACAGCATATGTACATCAAGTCATTATGCTATACACGTTAAGCTTATACAGTGCTCTGGGTCAAATATATCTCAATAAAAGTGAAAGAGGAAAAGGAGTTAGTTTTGATAAAGTGATGAATTGAGAATATTAACAATGTATCAGTTTTACTCACTTTTTAAATGTGAAGGCATCAATGAAAATGTATTATCCTGTTGAGGTTAGTGTTTAATAAACACATATTTTAAGGCAAATGTCCCACAGAGATTGTTACCATGTTCCCCCAAACCTAATCATTAATCACTAAAAACAAAGAAAAAAAGCAATTATGTTTCCTATAATTTGTTTGAGAAAAGTGAGACTCCTCTATTTGAACCCTTCTTTTTCTTTGAGAAACTCCTCTATTCTTGTCATATGTGTTTGCATTACCATTTATTTATGATTACTTTACTTTCAAAAAAATATTTGCTTCATTTCCTGTGGTTTCCTTAAAGGAAGCAGGGTTAGCAATAAAAATTGTTTATTAATGAATATCTACTGCAGCTGCTCGTCTCTTGCTATCAGGCAGAATGAACTGGGTTTCTACAGGGACATTTTCTTCAATGCCTGTTCTTGACCCTAAATTTTGTCATTCGATTCTATGCTTTTGGTTGTTGTGACTACTTCTTTCAGGAAAGCATGAGACCCAATCTAAGACCTTAAAAGTATGGATCAATTCTTAGCATTCTTGCCAGTTTTGGTCTCTGTAGTGTCACTGATCAGATATGATATAAAATTTATGATTTATGATTTGGTCATTTTCTTGTTTCATTGAAGACTGAACTACTGTTTTTATTTCTAGGTTTTTTTTTTCTTTGTTTCTTTGTTCTGTTCTAGTTGTTCTTAGATGAGGGAAAAAAGTTGTGGACAGACAGCGGGATATTCACCAGTCCATTTCTTCTCCTTACTAAGAGGAGACCTAGATGAAAATTTGCACATTTCCTTGTATTTAAGAGTGGTCATGTGAGAGAGTTCTAGAAAGTAAGATGTAAAAGAAAAGAGGGTCACCACTTTCCCGGACTGGCCTGGAAAACCTCCCATATCTTCCTCCTCCTCTTCTGCAGCAATGTGGAAACTGTTTTGAAAACATTAGAGCCCAAAGATGGAAGGAAACGGTCCCTGTATCACTCCTTGTAGGGAAGACACCCACCCATCAGAAATATCCATTTTGTTTATGTGACTGAGGCACATTTCTATTTTGTTAAGCCACTGAGGCATAGAGATTTATGCAGCAGCTAGCATTGCCTTTAAACATAGGACTACAATAAACTGAGGAAGAAAAAAAAACAAACCCTTAAAGTTATTCTTAAGAACTGGACTTATGAAGAAGATGGCAGGGAGATCCAAAGTTCATCTCATCCCATGGATACAGGCATATAACACCTCATCAGTGTATACACACACACACACACACACACACACACACACACACACCAGAAAAGGACCCAAAGATTGGCAGAATAGACTCACCACGGCTAAATGTAGAGAGGAGGCCACATGGAAAAAGATATGAGTCTGGAACTAAACAGACCCATGGGACTATCTGCTGGAGACAGGGATGCCATGGGCACAGAGAAGGTAGAGAAAAAGACCCTTGCACAAAGCAGCCCATGCACAAAGAACCTGTACAAGGAATATGAATACCCATAACATTTGGCTTTGAAAACCAGAGGGGCCAAAGTTCACAAGTTCTTACCATCAGCATAGTTTATAACCTGGAATTTTAAAAATTATCCTACTTGGCTCTGGAATAGCCAGGAGGGTGAGAGGAAACTGAGTCCCCACCCATAAAGAGACAGCACAACAAACAGCCCCACGGAGATACAGAAACAACATTTTGAAAAAAGTCTGGGGTATACTAGAGGGAGACTTGTTTACTCATCTCAGAGCATATGCTGGAGGGGCAGGGGCCTTAGCAGGCTTCTCTATAAGTAAAGGAGCTGGAAGATGGCATTGCCTTCCCCTATCCCCCAGCCTAGGCACACAGATACCTGTGAGAACCAGTGCAGTGTCAGCACTCACCACCTAGCTTGGTAGAGTGCACCCTGCCTCTTCTCGCCATTCTCCTATGGTCCCGCCCCCTCCAAATACCCTTGGCCAGAGCCCATCCAAAGTGGTGCTACAAGTGTGGCAGTGTGCAAGCTGACAGTAGCCAGCACCACTACAAAATGACAGAAGTCACTTTGTAGTGGGCGAAGATAACCACACAAACTATTCTGACTCTGTCCCCAGCAATGGGCTGGGGGAAGATATTGGGTCTGACTGCAGGCTCTGTCCACCAATGAAAGCTTCTCAAGGGACAAAACAGGGAAAGCACCCTGAAGTTTGGTGCTACTGCATCCCTGGAAAATATCTGCTCTGACCCAACTCAAGCCCAAGTCAGCCCCAGACTGGCCTACTAATAACAAAGGGACTAAACCCTGCCCACAACAGGCAAAGAGAGCCATTGCAGATTACTGGACTGAAGGGAAATGTGGCTTAGCCACAACAGTAGGGTTCATACAACACATATGGGAGACACCCCCTAGTGCCAGGTTCAGGTGAACAGGGGACAGGGAACTATAGGACCTCTTCTTCATAAGGACACTACTTTCAGGAGCAAGAGACATAGCTGACTTTCTTATCACATAGAAACAGATACAGAGAGGTAAACAAAATAAGGAGACAGAGGAATATATCCCAAGTGAAAGAACAGGACAAAATCAAGCAAGATAGCTAAATGAAATGCACATAAGTAACATGTCTAATTGAAAATTTAAAGTAATGGTCATAAAGATACTCATGACTTGAGAAAAGAGTGGAGTTGAGGCCCTCAGTGAGACCCTCAATAAGGAGATAGAAAACAAAAAAGAACCAGATATGTAGAACTCAATAGTTGAAATTAATAATATACTAGATGACATAAAGAATAGACTAGAGAAAACAGAAGAATGAATCAGCATTCTGGAGGGCAGAGTAATGGAAAACAATAAAGCCAAACAGGAGAGAGAAAAAAATAAGGATGAATAAAGATAGACTTAGGGAATGCAGTGATTCCATTAACAGTAGTAACATTTGCACTATAGGGATCCCAGAAGGAGAAGAAAGAGAAAAGAGGGAAGAAAATTTACTTGAAGAAATAATAGTTGAAAACTTCCTGAAGCTGGGGAAGGAAATCCAGAAGGCACAGAGAGTCCCCAATAAAATCAACCCAAGGAGGTCCATACCAAGACAAACAGTAATTAAAATGGCAAAAAGTAGTGATAAAGAGAGAATTTTAAAAGCAGTAACAGAAAAGTCACATACAAAGGAAACCCCATAAAGCTATTAGCTGACTTTTCAACAGAAACATTGCAGGCCAGAATACAGTGGCATGATATACTCAAAGTGCTAAAAGCAAAAAACCCTGCAACCAAGAATACTCTTTCCAGCAAAGCTGTCATTCAGAAAAGAAGGAGAGATAGTTTCCCAGACAAACAAAAGTTAAAGGAATTAATTACCACTAAACAAGCCCTACAAGAAATGTCAATGGGGATTTTTTTGAGTATAAAGGAGAGATCTCAAGTAAGAGTAAGAAGGTAGGAAGCACAATAAAGTATATATATGGGGAGTCTGGGTGGCTCAGTTGGTTAAGCATCCGACTTTGGCTCAGGTCATGATCTCACAGTTCCTGAGTTTGAGCCCTGCATCAGGCTCTGTGCTGACAGCTCGGAGCCTGGAACCTGCTTTGGATTCTATGTCTCCCTCTCTCTCTCTCTGCCTACCCCCCACTCATACTATGTCTTTCTCTCTCTCTCTCTCAAAAATAAACATTAAAAAAAAGTATATATATAAAAGCAAGTCAAGGGATTCACAAAATAAAAGGATATAAATTATGACACCATATACCTAAAATGTGTGGGTGTGGGGAGAGGAGTAAAGAATGGGTTCAAACTTAAGTGACCATCAACTTAATATAGACTGCTATATGCATAAGATGTCATATATAAATCTAATGGTAACCACAAACCAAAAATTGGTAATAGACATGCAAAGAATAAAGAGAAAAGAATCCAAGTTTATCACTAAAGTGAGCCAGCAAACCATGAGAGAAGAAACCAAGAGAAAAAATGAACTACAAAAACAAACAGAAAAGAAGTAACAAAATGGCAATAAGTACATACCTATTAATTACTTGAATGTAAATGTACTAAAGACTTCAATCAGAAGACATATGATGATAAAATGGATAAACAAACTAGATCCATTTATATGCTGCCCACAAGAGACTCATTTCAGACCTAAAGAGAAATGCAGTTTGAAAGTGAAGGGATGGTAAAGCGTTTATCATATAAATGGAAGTGAAAAGAAAGCCAGGGTAGCAATATTTATAATGAACAAGACAGACTTTAAAACAAAGACTGTAATAAGAAACAAAGAAGTACACAATATAATCATAAAGGAGACAATCCAACAATAAGATATAACAATTTAAAATATTTGTGCACCCAACATGGAGACACCCAAATACATAAAGCAGCTAATAACAAACATAGAAGAAGTAATCAATAGTAATAAAATATTAGTAGAGTATTTTAACAACCCACTTACACCAATGGGTAAATCATCCAAACAGAAAGTCATCAAGGACACAGTGGCTTTAAATGACACATTGGACCAGATTGGCCTAAGAGATATATTCAGGACGTTCCATCCTCAGAGAACAAAATGCACATTCTTTTAAAGTGCACGTGGAACCTTCTCCAGAATAGATCATATAGTGTGCCACAAAACAAGTCTCAGCAAATTCAAAAGATTGAAATTATCCCATGTAATTTTTCTGATCACAAAGCTATGAAACTAGAAATCAACCACAAGGAAATATCTGGAAAGAACACAAATACATGAAGGTTAAATAACTTGTTACTAAACAATGAATGAATCAACCAAGAAATCAAAGAAGAAATTAAAAAATACATGGAGACAAATGAAAATGAAAACCCAATGCTCCAAAATCTTTGGAATGCAACAAAGTTATTCTAAGAAGGAAGTTTATAGCCATATAAGCCTACTTCAAGAAGCAAGAAAAATCTCAAATAAACAACCCAACCTTACACCTAAAGGAGGAAAAAACAAAACAAACAAAACCCTAAACCAGCACAAATAAGGAAATAATAAAGATTAGAGCAGAAATAAATGAAATAGAAACTCAAAAAGCAATAGAACAGATCAATTAAACCAGGAGCTAGTTCTTTGAAAAGATCAACACAATTGAAAAAACTTTAGCCAGACCTATGAAAAAAATAATAAATAAAAATAATAAAAAAATAAAACAAAATAATAGAGAGACAGAGAATTCAAATAGACAATATCAGAAATGAAAGAGAAGAAATAAAACCAACACCACAGAAATACAAAGGATTAAGAGAATATGGTGAAAAATTATATGCCAACAAACTGTACAACTTAGAAAAAATGGATCAATTTCTAGAAACATAACCTGCCAAAACTGAATCCAGAAGAAATAGAAAATTTGAACAGACTGATTATGAGCAATGAAACTTAATCATCAATCAAAAAACGCTCAACAAACAAAAGTCCAGAACCAGACGCTTTCCCAGGCGAATTCTACCAAACATTTCAAGAAGAGTTAATACCCATTCTTCTCAAACTATTCAAAAACCAGATGAGGAAGTGAAGCTTCCAAATTCATTTTATGAGGCCAGCATTATCCTGATACCCAAACCAGCTAAAGACACAACAACAATAACAAAAAAAAAAAAAAAAAACCCAAAACAAAAACAAAACAAAACAACAGCAACAACAAAAAAATAAAAATAAGAGAAAACTACAGGCCAGTATGTCTGATGAACATAGATGCAAGAATCCTCAACAAAATATTAGCAAACCAAATCCAACAATACATTTTAAAAAATCATTCAGTATCATCTAGTGGGATTTATTACTGGGATTCAAGCATGGTTCAATATTCATAAATCTGTCAACATGATACATTACATCAACAAGAGAAAGAAGAAAAACCATTATCATTTCAATATAATGCAGAAAAAGCATTTGACAAAGCCTAAGATCCTTTCATGATAAAAACTCTCAACAAAGTAGGTTTTGAGGGAACATACCTCAACATAATATAGACCATATATGAAAAATGCACAGCTAATATATACTCAATGGTGAAAAACTAAGCACCTTTCCCCTAAGATCAAGAACATGACAAGAAAGTCCACTCTCACCATTTTTTATTCAACATTGCACTGGAAGTCCTACCCACAGAAATCAGACAACAGAAAGGAACAAAAGACATGAAAATTGGTAAGGAAGAAGTAAAAGTTTCACTATTTGCAGTTAACATGATACTGTATATAGAAAACCCTAAGACTCCACAGAAAAAACTACTAGAACTGATGAATTCAGTAAGGTCACAGGATGTAGAATCAATATAGAGAAACTCCTTGTATTTCCATAAGCTAATAATGAAAGAAAAATTAAGAAAAATATCTCATTTATAATTGCACCCAAAATAATAAAATACCTAGGAATAAACTTCACCAAGGAGATAAAAGACCTGCACTCTGAGAACTATAAAACACTGATGAAAGAAATTGAAGACAGCACAAACAAATGAAAATATATTCCATACTCATGGATTGGAAGAACAAATACTTTCAAAATGTCTATACTACCCAAAGTGATCTACAGATTCAATGCAATTACTATCAAAATACCAACAGCATTCTTCAAGAAACAAGAATAATTCTAAAATTTGTATGGAACCATGGAAGACCCTGAATACCCAAAGCAATCTTGAAAAAGAACA
This sequence comes from Herpailurus yagouaroundi, assembly GCF_014898765.1. Taxonomy (NCBI): domain Eukaryota; kingdom Metazoa; phylum Chordata; class Mammalia; order Carnivora; family Felidae; genus Herpailurus; species Herpailurus yagouaroundi. The sequence continues at coordinate 32,972,546 of NW_024412395.1, read as the reverse complement.
AAACTGGAAGTATCACAATCTCAGATTTCAAGATATACTACAATGCTGTAGCAATCAAAACACTCTGGTACTGGCACAAATACAGACACAGAGATCTACAGAACAGAATAGAAGCCCAGAAATAAATCCACAATTATATTGTCAATTAATCTTTGACAAAGGAGGCAAGAATATGTAATAAGAAAAAAGAAAACAGTCTCTTCAACAAATGCTGTTGGGAAAACTGGACAGCTACATGCAAAAGAAGGAAACTGGACCACTTTCTTACACCATACACAAAACTAAACTCAAAATGGATTAAGGACAAACATGAGACTGAAATCATAAAACTCCTACAAAAGAGCACAGGCAGTAATGTATCTGATAGTGGCCATAGCAACATTTTAACATTGTTCTAGATATGTCCAAAATAAACTGTTGGGACTACATCTAAGTAAAAGGCTTCTACACGGCAAAGGAAACAATCAACAAACGAAAAGACAACCTACTGAACCTACTGACTGGGAGAAGATATTCATAAATGGCATAACTGATAAAGGGTTAGTGTCCAAAATATATAATAAACTTACACAACTCAATGCCAATAAATAAATAAATAAATAAATAAATAAATAAATAAATAATTCAATTTAAAGTTTATTTATTTATTTTGAGAGGGAGAGCCCAAGTGGGGGAGGGATAGAGAGAGAAGGACAGAAAGAGAAGCCTAAGCAGCCTCCATGCTATCAAGCACAGAACTGTGAGATCATGACCTGAGCCAAAACAAAGAGTTGAGTGCTTAATCAGCTGAGCCACCCACGTGTCCCATAAATAATTCAATTTAAAAATGGGCAGAAGAGGGGCATCTGGATTCTCTCTCCCTCTCTCTCTGCCCCTCTCTGCTACTCTCTCTCTCTAAAAAAACAAACACAAAAACAAAAACAAAAAACAAACAAACAAAAAAAACAAAGGGCAGAAGCCATGAACAGACATTTCTCCAAACAGGACATACAAATGGCCAATAGATGCATGAAAAGATTCTCTATGTCACTCATCATCAGGGAAATGCAAATCAAAACCACAATGAGATATAACCTCATGCCTGTTAGAATGGCTAAAACTAAGAGCACAAGAAACAATAAGTGTTGACAAGGATGTAGGGAAAAAGAAACTCTAGTGCACTCCTGGTGGGAATGCAAACTGGTAGTCACAGGCAAAACATGGAGGTCACTCACTAAATTACAAATAAAACTACTCTATAATCCAGCAATTGCACTACTAGGTATTTACTCAAAGAATACAAAAACACTAATTTGAAAGATATATGTACCCATATGTTTATTGCAGCATTATTTACAATAGCCAAATAATGGAAGCAGCCCAAGTCCATTGATAGATGAATGAACAAAGATGTGGGGTGTGTGTGTGTGTGTGTGTGTGTGTGTATACATGCATGTATACATGCATACACACACACACACACACACACACACACATAATGGAATATTATTCAGCCATAAAAATGAATGAAATCTTGCCATTTGCAACAACATGGATGGAGTTAGAGGGTATAATGCTAAGCAAAATAAGTCAGCCAGAGAAAGACAAATGTCAAATGATTTCACTCATATGTAGAATTTAAGAAACAAAGCTAATGAACAAAGAAGAAAAGAGACAAACAAAAAAGAGACAAAAAAGAGACAAACCAAAAAACAGACTTAACTGTAGAGAACAAACTGATGGTTACCAGAGGGAAGGTAGATGGGGGGATGGGGGAGATAGTTGAAGGAGATTAAGAGTACACTTATGATGAGCATCGAGTAATGTATAGAATTATTGAATCACTATATTGTACACCTGAAACTAATGTAACACTGTATGTTAATTATACTGGAATTGAAGTTTAAAAAATATTCTTTTATTACTAATATTTTAAATTCTTAAAGTAATTTATTTTAATTATTCTTAAGAACCAGAAAAGGTGTTTTAAAACAATTTATCTTACCTATGAGGAAGAAGACACAAGCCAGGGAGATACAAATTCAAAACCACACAGAGTCTACATGGGCAGATAATGTAACAAGTGAGAAAAGTCAGAAGGCAGAATATGTGAAAATATCAATTACCACACACATAATAAAGATTGCCATATTTTTGTTAAACTATCCTATAAAAGCACACAAGATAATTCAACCATGCATTTTACTGGAGTATATTTCAAATTTAAAAAATTAAATATAGAAGTTGAATACAGACTTCTACTTATTAAGTTTTTCTTTCTTCATTGTCATTACATTGATTTTTAACTGGAAACTACACATTTACGTCTACACCAAGATATTCATTGAGATCTAATATTCAAGTTATGGTATGCAATAAATAATTCATCCTAGAAAATGTTAACTGAGAATGATATTTATTTTTATTCTGTTTCATACTGTAAAACATCTGTTTCCAAAGATATATACTTTGAACATGGAAAGATTCCATGAATGGTCCCTTTTATGTTCAGGATAATTACTCCTAAGATATTTCAGAAATCTAGTATTCCAACAGTGACAGATTTAATTTTCAGTGCTGTTTTGTTCTTTAGTTGAGAAATTTCCAGTTGTAATTCTTCATTCAGACTATCAGTATTGATTGAGAAAGAAAGTTAATCAATTTTACTTCATTTTCATAAGGTCTGCAACTATAAAACCTTTTTTGAAAGTCATTTTCTTTTTAATGTCAGAAATGTAATTCAGCAATTTATTTTTATTTATTGAAATGGATTTCAGCATGGAAAAATGGACCATATTTTTATTTCCTAAAGACAATGAATTTCCCAGAGACAAGTGTAGTGGGCTAAATGGTGGCTCCAAAGATAACACGTTCTAACCCCTGGAAGATGACTATATTTGGAAAAAGTGTCTCTGCAGCTTTTAAGAATCTTGAGATGGGGAGATTATTTTGGATTGTCTGGTTGGATCCTAAATGCCTTCATGTGTATCCTTATAAGAGAGGCAGAGGAAGACTAAAGACACGGAAAAAGAGGAGACATGTGATCACAGAAGCAGAGATTGGAGTAACGCAGCCACAACCTGAAGCTTGAGGGAGGCCACCAGAAGCTGGTAGAGATGAGGAACAGATTCTCCCCTAGAGTCTTCTAAGGGAACATGACCCCACTGACATCTTGATTTCAGCCTACTAAAACTGATTTTGAAATTCTGAACTCCAGAACTGTGAGAGAATAAATTTTCTGTTAAGTCACCAAATTTGCAGTAATTTGTTACAACAGCCACCAGAAACTAATACAACATGCTTTCAGTAGAAATAAATGAGAAAATCAAATTGTAAACATTTGTAATTAATATGAATTCCTTTGTGTAGAAATATTCAAAGAACCCTTGTTAGGTTATTCTTTAAACCAGGAAAGAAAATGTGGATCTATTTTTCCATTAAGAAGCCTCCGCAGGAATTTTTCTTCTTGGAAGACATGAGCAAATTAATTTTTTCCCAATAGTGTAAAAAATGCTTTCGTCCTCTTACTACCTACCTTCATGTAGTACAGCAATTTCCTTATTGTGCATCCAGTTCAAAGATCAAAATATGGGAAAGATTTCAGTTTATAATGTTAATTACTATGTCCATTATGTAGCCAATTCTCAAATATTGTAGCCCAGACTTATCCCAAAAAATAGTGTGATTTTTAAATGTAAGATTCATATTCCTACCAGGTATGCAACTTTGTAACTTTTCAAACAAGTCGAACACCAACTTTAGCCATCTCAGGAATATTCTTTGTAGATAAGCTTATTGATGTTTCTGAGACAACACTAAAATTTTTCAGAAAACATAAAAAATAAGTCATTTTATGGAATTTTGCCTATCATAGCTTAATCTCAAAAATTTGTTGGTCATCCCAAAATTTTCATCAAGACTCTGAGGTAGCTCACTAAGCAATATTTGTTATCCGTGTTGTCACCAACTACAAATTGAAAAAATGCTGAAAATTTTTTGGATTTTCTTCTTTAATATTTCCTATAATTTCTAAACCATAGCTTAAACATTTCAAGCAATAGTATTTTAGTTGTATTTACAAATGTGAATGCTTGTTCCTGTTTAGAAAATGTAGTCCTTACTGTATTCAACGGACTTTAAAAAAGATAAACATGCTATTGTGAAAAGCTTTTAATTTGGGTGCAATTTCATCATCTAAATAACCTTTTTTTTTGTTAAAAATTTTTTTTACTTTATTAAGGTTTTAGTTTGCTTCTTTTTTTGATTTTCTACCTAGTCCTTATTACTATTTGTTCTATAAATATAATTTAAGTTACACACTTTCAGCACATAGTCTTTGTTTGCATATTATGCATGAAGGAATATTCTTCAAAACCACAGGAAAAACTACACTATAATATTTTGCTTAAACAAGGAAATCTCTCACTGTCTTTCATCCTCTTCACCTTTCAATAAAAAATGTGTGGGGACGCCTGGGTGGCTGAGTTGGTTGTGTGTCCAACTCTTGATTTTGGCTCAGGTTGTGATCCCAGGGTTTTGGGATGGAACCCCGTGTAGGGCTTCATGTTGAGTGTGGAGCCTACTTAAGTTTCTCTCTCTCTCTCTCTCTCTCTCTCTCTCTGTCTCTCTCTCTCTCTCTCTCTCTCCATCTATCCCTTCCCCACTTGTGCACACACTCTCTCTCTCTCAAAAAAAAATTTAAAAAATGTGTATAGAATAGGCATAAATAAATTTTATTATCTACTTAATAGTAGCATGAGAAAAAAAATCAGAAGTATAGTAATAAAATACAACTGAAAGTTAGTCTCAGGGTCAGGAAGTGGTGGGGTTTACAGCAAACTGGAGAGAAAAAGTTCCATCTAAAGACAAAAGTCATAGTCTGTTGTCACAAGCAGGATCTGAGATGGACTGTTGCCAAACCTTTTAATTTAAAGAAGCTGAAACTCAGGATTTTTAATAAATATCCTAATTTTTACCTGCTGGGAGTTGAATTAAAACTTAAGACCTGTGACTTGGGGGGAGAACGGAACCTTATGAGAGAAGTAGGGGGAAAGATATAGAATGAGATAAGAATGAGTTTGCCGAGACAGAATTTGGATCCACAAAAGAACAGTACTGTCATGTGGAAAATCTAAGCTGTGACCGGAAATGATTTTTAAAATTTTTCCTAGCATGTAGGACAAGAAGAAAAGTGAGGGACATGACTAGAAAAAAGGATGATTGATAATGAAGAATGGAGATTAAAGATATAAACTAACAGTTATGTTCTTTGAATTTGGAACAATAACAACAAAAGGTAATTGAAAAGAAATTATAACCAAAGACAAAATGGAAGAAAATGTCCAACATTGGTATCATGATAGATTAGTTGTAAAATGTCTCCAATTCTCCATCCTCCTCAAATTTATGCCCTTTGCAACCCCTCTCATCAATAGGTAGATTCTATTTTCCCAACCCTGAATATGAGATGCTCCTGTAACCTACTTTGACCAATAGCATGTAGCATAAGTAACAATGTGCCAGGTGTCAGGAGGCCTTGGGACCTTCTATTCTCTTTCTTGATATTCCATCACTACCATGTGAACAAGCCTGAGCTAGCCTACTGAAGGATGCACATCAGAGAAAAATCATCCTATCTGAGGCCAATTGCCAATGAATGTGCTAGCTGATCTCCATCACACAAGCAGCTAAAGAAGAGCAGCCAATATTAAGTCCCATCATCAGAACCACCCAGCTGAATCATAGATGCCTGAGCAATCATTAAATGCTGATTATTTTAACTCTCTAAGTTTTGAGGGTGGTTTGTTTATGCAGCAACAGCCCACAGATGCAGGCAGTACCAGAATGAACCAACCATATCCCAGGCACAATGAATAGAAACATATTTACACTTAGATGAAAGCATAGACTATGTAAAAAAAAAAATTCTATAAGCAACCAGACAGTGGAAGAGGATGAGAATAAAGAAGAAGGAAGAGAGGGAGGGGGAAGAGGTAGAGAGGAGAAAACATATTATTATACCATACGGTCATAAAATTAGACGGCCTCTTATTTTTCCTCTGAAAAACTAAATGCAGAAACAAATTCAAGATTAAAATGTGAAAAGTAAAAAAAAAAAAAAAACATATATGCTACAAATCTGTACAAAACCAAGTTGTACATTGAGATGATAGAAAAAAATATTTTATATATGCAAAGATATGGGAATTATTCTCTCCATTTTGGGGGGAAACTTACCAAAGATGTATCTTTGATGTGGTAAATTACACAAAATTCTATTAATTGTTTTTAAATAGCTACTATTTTACCAATTTAAAATGTCCTTTCATGTCTCCCAAATAATAAGTAAATAAAATTATTATTTTAAGTGATTAATTACTCCTGTGCCAAGCACTTTTTGTACTTTACATACAGAATTTCCTATTTACAACATCCCTAAAAATTAAAATCAAATCTTATTTTAGTAAGAGCATCAAGAATGGAAAATTTTTGGTATAAAACAATTGGTGATCAGCATTGACAATAGCTAAAAACTGACTTACAATCAAGTAATTGTTATAAGTTTGGATCCAAATGTGATACCAGTGCCAAAATTTGCTGTTAAAGGAGAATATGTGGCATGTAGTATGTATTCATGGTTTGAAAGTCTATATTATATTGAAAATCCTTGGAAATTATGGTGTGGGAGGAATAATGATATGCTAAGTTCCTCATCTTGTGGATTTCTTTTTAATTTGATACAGAAATATTTATTTAGAAATTCATGTTTAATTAAAAATATAATATATATTTTTGAATTACTGGGTAACTAGCAAAGACAAAATTCATATGGCAAAAGACAGAAAACAAAATGACAATAAAATACAAACCCAAAACAAAGAAAACAGATGGCAAAAGCAAAACTAAGCATACCACATGTTAGCAAACACAGATGATGTATACTCCTTTATAAAAGTGAAGGATTATGTAATTGCTTTAAAAATATTTAATTCATACCTGGGATGTATCTTAAAAATTAAATAGAAATTTTGAACATAAAAAGATGGGAAAAGATTTATTAGACAAATGTTACTACAAATATAGTCACAACATTAAGTTTAAGGTGAATGTTTTTATATGTATAATATAAAAGGGTCATATAAAGAAACCCACAAAGTTATAAACATTTATGCAAGACATGTCAGAGCATCTAAATCTATGAAGGAAAAACTAGAACTACAAGAAAAATTGATAGCAGGATAATTGTATGAGAAATTTAATGCCTCTTATGCTTGGAAAAACTATCATAGGGATTTACACTCTGCTGGAAGTAAAGCAATCTGAGAGAAGGTATGTAGAAATAACCCAGAGTAGGACGGGAGTTTTTTGAGGGTTAAAAACTAATTATTAGAGGAATTTATGGGCAAGGTACTCTTATACTTATGTTTATAGAGGCCTTATTAAAAGACAAAGATTCTAAATTACTAGGAATGGTTTAATAAAGAAAGATGAAAAACTGGGGTGGGTGTTGTTTCAACTCATCTAACTACTGTGGAGATTCTAGAGCAGAAAGAAGCTGGTGGGTCACAAAACCCTACTCAGTAAGTAAGTAATTAAGTAAGTAATCAAGAAAGTAAAGAAACCAAGAGGAATCTTGTGAAGACTGAAAGAATAGCTTCCGAGTGGTGGGAGCAGTGCCGGTTGGTGGGGAACTATAGCCTGGTCCCAGAAGGAAACGGACAAGAGAAGAGCATTTTAGGTGCATCCATGTCTCTATCCAGGCTAGCCCCACACCAGTGTCTCAGAATCCAAAGCTCAGATTATTCCCATCTATTCAATTCTGGACAAGAAAGCAAGAGCAGCAGCCAAAGAGTGATAGGTAACATCACAACAGTGGCATTACTGAGCTTAAGTTGGGAGCCATGAATGAGGAATCCTTATTGCTTGGCTGGCTTCCAAGCAACTCCACTCCCTGACTGTTATATGCAGCTGTCCTGACAAAAATAGGATTGGAGCACAGGGAAGAGTTCTGGTGGTAAGAGTGACATGGGGAGAGGACAGGGAATGGTGGCACTCACTGCAATATTAGAAGTCTTGAGGTGCTCACCCCCACACATATTCAGACCACCTTTAAAAGTACAAAGCAACACTTAGAAGTTTGTCCTTTTTTTCTTCCTTCCCCAAAGCAATATTATCACTAACCCAATTGTAAACGAAGCCTGAGAACAGTGAAAAAGAAAGCCACACTTTCTGTGGAATGACACAGAAGGAAATTAACTAACAGAATGCACAGAACTGATTTTCAGAATGGGATATTGCAAACATGATGTAACGGCAAGCAGTTTTGGAGAGGATCCTATTGGAGATACTAGGATGAAACCTATTGTTACTGAAATAGAGAACTCAGTGAATGGGCTGACTAGAAGAACCCTGAAAACAGTGAAAAATGAGTTATTAGCTGGACAGTCAAGTTGAAGCACTCTCCCAGAAGGCGTCAACGAGGGATAAAAATACAGAGAGAATGAGAAAAATGTCATAAACAATCATATTTATATAGAGAGAAAAATAATAAATTCAAACAGTTGAAAAAATAATGAACCAGAACTTCCTAGAATTAAAGAAAGATCTTCTTAGAGAGGTCTTCTCTAAGACCTCTGGCTGAACAAATGGATAGTGTGCCAAAAAGGATGAATCAGGAAAAAAGAATATACATTTGAAAAATTTAAAACCTCAACTAAGCACATTATAGTGAGATTTGAAACATATAAAATGAAGAGAACATTCTGAAAGTTCCCGGACAGGAAAGAAGAATCAACTAAAAATAAACAACAATCTGAGTAATGTTAGAATTTTCAGTTGCAAAACTGGATGCATGAAGACAATGCAGTAGTATCTTCCCTATAAATCAAATAGGAATTACTTAAATTATTTTTTCATTTTACATTATTTCTTCAGTATTCTAGCCCTCTCCACCACTCCCTCCACTTGGGGACTATTGCAATAGCTTACCTACTGCATCCACCATGTCAGAACCCATCAATGTATTCCCTCCAGGGCAGCTTAAATGGTACTCACAACCTCCAACTCAGAGCTTGTTACCTCCTTGTTACCTCTGGGAAAATATATGAAATCCTAACATGGCTTAAGGTCTCCTGCCCGGCTTAGTCAAACATCTCTGAACACTGGCTGGACATAAAAATCCCTGGGGAGCTTTGTACTGTTGCATGGGCCCTACCCCAGTGGTTCTCCTTGAAGGGTTGGGAGCTGCCCCTCCCACCATCCCTGTTCCCCAAGTGATTCCCAAGTAAAGGATTCAGAAGTCCTGATCTTGGGGCACCTGGGTGACTCAGTTCATTGAGCTGCCAACTCTTGATTTTGGCTTAGGTCATGATCTCACGGTTTGTGAGTTAGAGCCCTGGCATGGGGCTCTGCACTGGCAGCACAGAGCCTGCTTGGGATTGTCTCTTTCCCAATCTCTCTGACCCTCTCCCACTTACGGGACCCACCCCCACTTACATGTGGGCTGTCTCTCCCTCCAACCTCGCCTCAAAATAAATAAACCATAAAAAAGAACTTTCAAGCACAAAACATAAAACAAAAAGTCCTGGTTTTGCCCTTGTGGCCTCTGTAGACTCACCCCTTCTTGGTGCCCCTTCATTCTAGTATTCCCGCTGCACAGATCTCCTTTTGCACCTTGAACATGCCATGCTCCCTCCTGCTCCAGGCTTTGCACAGGTTGTACCTCCATCCTGGAACATTCCCATACCCTTTAAGCAGGGTCACTCTTGCTCTGCCTTTTGATCTACCTTACTCCTCACTTCCTCAGGGTACCCCTTTTCCATCTTCCTAAGCCTGTCTCATATGTCATAGTTACTTAGTAGCAAGAGGTAGATCTCCTTAATCGCACTTACGACATTCATTATAGTTTAATGATTTGTATGAGTCTGGTAACACTTTCCTCTCTATATTGTGAGCTCTATGGCATTAAGGAATATGTTGTTTTTATTATTTAGTATTGCATAGTTTTCAACTGATGCAGTGTTGCCTAACATTTGTTGAATAAATGAATGAATAAATGACATCTACAAACCTAAAACCAGAAAACACCTTAAATTCACATATGCCTTGATTGCAAGTCATATATATATGTATTATATTATTTCTTGCATGTATGATTGTAAAGGTGTGGTAAATCTTGTGGGTAGATAAATTGATACATGATATAAGGCTATATTTTGAGTAGTACAAATATCATTTCAATGTTATTGAAAAACTACACAATTCTTTTTCCCATCATTGTTAAAAAAGAACACATAAACTTTTTCCTTTTCCAGAGAAAAGCCATGATTGCAAACCTAGTGATCTGTGAACTCAAAGCTGGAAACCTATCCATTACAGAAAGTATTTCCATTTTATTAAGACCCTTCTTAGTTTTTTTCCTACTATGATTCTTCTAAAATTGCTTTGATATAAAATGTCATTTCAAGATCATTTATAAAAGAGGGCAAAAAAATGCTAATTCTTTTGTAAAGGAAGAATTAGATGAACAATCTATTCATGAAGTGTTTTCAAGAGTGATAAATAAGAAATATAGAATACAGGTTATCAAAATGAATCATTAACTTCTCCAAATCTGAGGAATTAAAACTAAGCAAAAACCCCACAATTTAATCACCATCACACTTTGAAAGACAAAAGCAACTGACAGCCTTTTTGAATGGCATCTGTCTTGGATTGCAAGTATCATTAATGACAGGGAAAGCATGAGGGTAATAAGGAGAGGGCCAATTTGAGCAACTGAGAGAAAAATGATATTTGATAGAGAACATCCTATTAAAACAAAATTGAGAATAGTGGATCCATCACATATATGACACTCAAACCCTGAAATACCACTGACTTCCAGGTATGTAGCAAGTGCTTCCCAGAAAATCCTCATTACACATGAAACTGAAGTTCTTCTTGCAAAGGCAGAACACTTGTGCTATAAAAAGCTAAGAGTCATGGAGCCAAAGGGCTCATAGTAATCCATATATCCATTTACCCATATATAAAATTGTACTGTGCTTGCTTTTTAATTTGATTTTTAAATGAAAATGAATCATTACATATACATATGTAATGATTATATATATATATATATATACATATATATATATAATCATTACAATGGCATCCTGCTTTTCACTTAATAACATTATTTTTCCAAGTATTAATATATACTCATGTAATTTTAACACAAAACAATATAAAAATATATATCTTTTCATCTGAGCAGTCTTTTCTTTTTTGCCTAGGTCTCTTTCTCTCTCTTCCCCTTCCTCTCCACCCCGGGCTGTCTTGCATGGTTGTATGAATTGCTAACTGCGAACATCATATTAGATGGAGATCTATGCATTAGTTACCTATTACTACATAACCATATTACCACAAACTTGGCAGATTAACACAATACAAATTTCTCATCTCAGAGTTCCTGTGGGTCAGGAGTCTTAGCTCAGTGGACCCTCTGTTTAGGATCTTACAAGCCTGAATCAGGGTGTCTTCTGGGGCTGCAGTTTCACCTAGAGGCCTCCCTGGAGAATCATTTGCCTCCCTGATTGCATTCAATTCCTTATAGCTGTAGGACTAAGAGCTTCCATTTTCTATTGGCTGTTGGCCAGAGGCCATCCTCATCAATTCACCTGCCGTTCCTTGTCATGTGGGGTTCCCCAACATGGTTATTTGATTCCTCACAGCCAGCAAGGGTAAAGGAGATTCCAGGAAAATGGGCACTATAATCTTAAGTGACATAATCACATATATGTGATTGCCTTTGCTGTATTATATTAGAAGCAAGTCACAGATTCCTCTTACAAATAAGAAGGACTCAAAAAGGGCATGAATGCTAGGAAGCATGAATCATAGGAGCTACTTAAAATCTGTCCACCACATCTATATGATGCCCCTGGAATCATACAGTGCATAACATGTGTGGCCATATTCAGCTGTCCTGTCCATCAGTATCAATATCCCCTCAAGATCACCAAGTAATTCATGGTAAGAACATTTTCCACCTTTTCCATGCCTATATAATCATGGTTATGTAGGCAATAAAAATTTTAGTTATTGTTTATTTTATAAAGAGACTGTTTCATTCCATCTTTTCTCTGTTGCTTTTGTCACTTAGGAAGAATTCATGAAAAACACTCCAAATCAACCAATTCAGCCCTACTGTAGGCTTCTAATGGCTATACAATATTGCAAAATGTGAATATATAATAATTTATTTATTCATTCCACTGCTGAAGAATACTCATGTTGCTTCAATTTTTTCTTCATCTCTCTGCATACCCTTTAAGCTTTGGCTTCTATATGATCAATTACTACTTCTCCATCAGCTTTCAGTCTTCCAAGGATATATTACAATCTCCACACCACTCATGTCTTCTCTCCCATTCTCTTTGCATTTGAAGGCTTATGATATTTTTATTTCTCAAACATTTATCACTTCCGTGTATTAATCTCCCATCTTTAACTGGAAATCCCAGTTTTTTGAAAATAACTTGTTTGCAGACCTCAGGTTTTCATACAGAGATATGAACATTTCCCCTGAGTTTGTGCTTCAGTGTTGAGCCAATCTTTGACTCTAAATTTATTTTAGTAAATGTAGAGGCACCTGGCTGGCTCAGTTGGTACAGCATTTGACCCTTGATCTCAGGGTCATGAGTTTGAGCCCCATGCTGGGTGTGGAGACTACTTAAATAAAAACTTAAAAAAGAAAAAAAACAACACTTGTCTTAGTAAATATAAACAAAATCAATAAATAAAGCTGCATTAAATGTTTTTTTTTTGTAAGTTGGAAGAACATATGTAATAATTAAACAAATGGGACAAAATTAACTCTTCAATCTGGAAACAAAGAGCATGAAATTTTGTTCAAATAAGGGTTAGATTTATTCATAGTATTAATGAATTGTTAATGGAGGTTATAGTACTATAAAAAACATTCAGCTTCTTTTAGAAGTTCTTTTGGGAAGAAAATTATTATCCATATACTGTGATAAAAATAAACATTCTTTCTCCTAATATTTTAAAGAGCTTTAGATGGAGTTGGAGGTTGTCAGCCTATTTGAATCTAGGAATGTTTAAAAATCTATAATATTTCAGTGGTAGAAATGGGATGAGGACAATATTCCTTTATATAGAGAGGTTATATTCCAAGTCATGGAAATTAGTTAGTGGGAATAGGTCCCAGAATGGTAAAGGAAAAGGAAAGAAAATGTGTGTGTGTTATGGGGTTCGGAGGAACACAGGAGTGTCTCTTAAGGATCTTGAATATAAATTCTGTGAACTGTTTGAAACAACAAGGGGTGTAAGAAGAAGAGCATGCAGAATAATGAGAATGAGATGTAGGGGCTTAGGTAATCAACAAATTAGAAAAAGGAATCACTGTGAGGTAGAGCCATTTTAAGGTGGTGATGAGTTCCTATTCCAGATATAGGAAGCCGGGTCTCACCAGACACTAAATCATCCTGCTCCTTAATCTCAGATTTCTTAACCTCTAAAAATGTGAGAAATAAATGTTGGCTGTTAAAGCCATCCAGTCTTGGGTAGTTTGTTATAGCAGCTCAAGCAGACTAAGACGGAAAGTTAGCCAATAAATAACAATAATCATTTCCCCAGCATTTTCTATGGGCACTGATAAAAGATCTGCTCACTGAGAAAGGGGTCCTGGAGGAGAGCATTCCTGAGTCTTGATACTTCCTGGATGCTGCCTTTGGCAACATTACTCTGTTTTTTCTTTATCAATAGTATGTTCAAATAATATAGTTATATCTTAACTAGTTCATTAATCTTTCTTAGAAACAAAAGCATTTTTTTTCAAGTCTTGGTAACTCCCTGCTTTGCACCATAGGAAACAGTAATGTAAATAAGCCATTTTAAAGAAGGCTATGAAAAACTGCTGAACACATGACTTGTCTTTGCACATTTTGGTAACACTTAAGGCAGTTTTCCTTTTTGTGCTCCTATATGAAACTGTTAAGGTAAATACCCTAGGACTATGAAATATTCCAAGTGATTAAACAAATAAGGCTGGAGTCTCACTTGAGGCTTGAAAAGTGAATGCCATGTGAAGTAGGGTATGTTCTGGGAAAAAACATCTAAATTACTCTGAGGATATATGGATCTAAAGTACATTTAGAAAGAAAATAACATTCATGAATGAAAACTAATGAATCATTTGTTATACTCAGAAAACCAAAAAAAAATCTCCATTAAACAAGATAGTATAAAACAAGCAAGTGATGGGGTGCCTGGATGGCTCAGTTGGATGAGTGTCCAACTCTTGGTTTCAGCGCAGGCCATGATCTCATAGTTCGGGAGTTCAAGCCCCACACCAGGCTCTGCACTAACATTGTGGAACCTACTTGGGATTCTCTCTCTCCCTCTCTCTCTTTCTCTCTCTGCCCTTTCCTGCACACACACATTCTCTCTCTCTCTCTCTCTCTCTCTCTCTCTCTCAAATAAATAAATAAATAAATAAATATAAAAATAAATAAAAAAATAAAACAAGCATGCATTATGTATTGGACCTCATTCCTCTTGCTGAAAATCAGTGCAGTCTCAAACTTGATTTCAAATTTAGGGGTTTTGTTTTTAATTGACAAAAAGGTACTGGATGGAGGAAATAGAGGCAAGAACATTTCTTTGCTATGGAATTTTCTTTTTTGTATGCAATAAGTAGAAATCACTTGAATTTTTTGAATTCAGAGAAAAAAAACCCACAAAACAGCAATGTAAATATATTTATAGTACTTTTTGTTCTTTGTGAATTTGACAGGGTTGACTGACCTGCTTAAGCAAGAGTGGGAGGAAATCTCACAATTTCATGAGTTCTTAAACAACTATGCAAACACCTCTTGGACCTAATCATCTATAACATTTAAGAAAGATACCACAGTTTTCTGACAGATACTGAAAAAAATAAACCTTTATGAAAATATCTTAATTTGCAAGTTCATTTGATTCTGTGAGCTAGCCATGTATTAATTCATTAAACACATCAAGTGACTACTTTGTATCATAAATGCTCAAGATACTGAGGACTAAAATGAGGTCAATGCAGATAAGACTGTTACTCATTCGCCAAATTGTAAAAATTAAAGTCTGAAATCACCAAGCGCTGTGAGAATGTGGAAATAGGAACTTCCAAGCACTGCTGGAAGAAAGGTACATTGGTAGTTGGTTTAGTACAGGCAATCCTCATTCTTCACAGAGTCTGTATTTTGCCAATTTGCCTATTTGCCACCCCTAAGTCAATATTTGCGGTGCTTTTGCCGTCATTTGTGGACATGCACAGAGCAGTGAAAATTTGAGGGGCCCAATGCACACGTTCCCAGCTGAGAGAATAACGTAATGTTCTGCCTTCTTTTACTTCAGACACGACCTACAGTGCTGCTGACCATGGGTTCAATATTAATGAGTCAACAGTATATATTAAATAAAGTGTCTTTAAACAGAAACACATGTAAAACAGTATTATATATTGATTGGTTGATGAAAATGTGACCAGAAGTTCACAGGAACCTAATCCTGAATTTCCCCTGGGAACATTATTTCAGTATTTGCCAATTCGGTTTTTGCGGTAACTATATAACATACCTAACACAGATAACAAGAATCTACTGCATGTCCTTATTCCTATATATGTTATCACCTTATTGGGAATGTCTCCTTCTGTAACAGAAGCAAAGCTTATTATTAAACATCATGTTCCCTTATTTATAACAAAATCTCATTCTCCAAAGACAGTGTGTGCCTCTTGCCATTATTTTCCTCAAAACCAGCATCTTATATTCTTAAAATTCACAGACATTCTGACACTTGGCTGTCTTTTTTTTTTTTTTATAAAATTTATTGTCAAATTGGTTTCCATACAACACCCAGTGCTCATCCCAAAAGGTGCCCTCCTCAATACCCATCACCCACCCTCTCCTCCCTCCCACCCCCCATCAACCCTCAGTTTGTTCTCAGTTCTTAACAGTCTCTTATGCTTTGGCTCTCTCCCACTCTAACCTCTTTTTTTTTTTTCCTTCCCCTCCCCCATGGGTTCCTGTTAAGTTTCTCAGGATCCACATAAGAGTGAAACCATATGGTATCTGTCTTTCTCTGTATGGCTTATTTCACTTAGCATCACACTCTCCAGTTCCATCCACGTTGCTACAAAAGGCCATATTTCATTTTTTCTCATTGCCACGTAGTATTCCATTGTGTATATAAACCACAATTTCTTTATCCATTCATCAGTTGATGGACATTTAGGCTCTTTCCATAATTTGGCTATTGTTGAGAGTGCTGCTATGAACATTGGGGTACAAGTGCCCCTATGCATCAGTACTCCTGTGTCCCTTGGATAAATTCCTAGCAGTGCTATTGCTGGGTCATAGGGTAGGTCTATTTTTAATTTTCTGAGGAACCTCCACACTGCTTTCCAGAGCGGCTGCACCAATTTGCATTCCCACCAACAGTGCAAGAGGGTTCCCGTTTCTCCACATCCTCTCCAGCATCTATAGTCTCCTGATTTGTTCATTTTGGCCACTCTGACTGGCGTGAGGTGATACCTGAGTGTGGTTTTGATTTGTATTTCCCTGATAAGGAGCGACGCTGAACATCTTTTCATGTGCCTGTTGGCCATCTGGATGTCTTCTTTAGAGAAGTGTCTATTCATGTTTTCTGCCCATTTCTTCACTGGGTTATTTGATTTTCGGGTGTGGAGTTTGGTGAACTCTTTATAGATTTATATCGGACAAAGGGCTAGTATCCAAAATCTATAAAGAGCTCACCAAACTGTCTTTTTTTTTAAAGAAAGGGAGGCACCCTTGACTTCAGGTTAGATAAGAAAGAGGAATCAAAGAAGCAAGGGGCTTCACAGACAACAGGATAATCCCCACTCCCAGGACAGCCTTGGGCCCTCTGCCTTAATTCTGACTTGTGGAGAAATGCTCCTATTTCTAACTCTTGGCTTCCTTTTCTTCTGTACCTCATTGGAGCTCAAACTCCAAGTCCCCGTAGCACCATTCTCCCTGAGACCATTCTGTGACTCTGACTTTCCATAAAAAAAGCAAGGAAAGTGACTGGGAGGGAGAGGCAGGGGGATTTGTGAATCACCAGTTGGAACCTAAGCATAAAAACAAAAAACCCATTGCCAAATTGAAAATAGTTATAATAGCTGCTAATACATATTGACTTTTCCCTCTGTGCCCCGTAATATGTTGAACATTTTATATGGACTATTTTATTTAATTCTCATATTAACTCTAAAACTCTCATATTAACTTCTCAAGTACTCAGAGTATCCACAGTTTAGTTAGGAAATTGAGGTTAAGTGAATGTTCAAGGTCAGATAACTAGGAAGTAGTAGGGACTGGATTTGAATCTGGTCAAATCTAATTTCAGAGTGTTCTCTTAAACCACTTCAATTTGCTTCCTCCCATGAGATGATAAATTTCCTACTCAAACCTAAGATTTGAAACTCCCTTAGCAGAAATACTCATCTGAGGCCCAGTGCTGCAGAGCTGAGCAAAGCAAAAAACAGAACCCAAGTACTTTCCTGCTTCCTCACATCATATGGGTATGGACTTTTTTTTTTTTTTTTTTTTTTTTTTGAGGGGGTTGGATATCTAATTGAATGAACTTCTAAAATTATATAAACAGAGACTGGAATTATTTTTCTCACTTTCAGATATCCATTAAGTAGATGAAACCGAATCACATGTCTCCCATAAAAGGAAGTAACTTGGAGATGATTTGATATGTAAGCAATGGAGGCTAGGTGGGGAAAACTAGTACCTTTCTAAGATTGTGTTTGTGGGTAATGAGCATGGAACCAGAGAAAGGATGAAGCCTCCCACTGGTCATTTGTGGAGAACAAGGCTTACACTTCTATTCCCTAGTCCTGACTCCTTGGAGTATCTCAGTGTCCATGCATATCACACTTCAGCTGGGATTTATTCTTTCTCCTCTTGGCAGCTGTTGGGACAGTGTCATACCGCACAGTAGGAACTTCCTAACTTATCTCAACAGGCTATCATAGCGATGGCCATCTACTGGTCATCCTGGATGTCTGGCACCAAGACAGTGGGAAACTGTCAAAGTAGGGTGCTAAGCATACCTGAGAGTAAGTGGGCATGCTGTTGGTTTTATACAAACATGGCCTATGAAGATTTAAGTAACTTGAAATACATTAGCAAGTTAAGTATAATGAAATCACTGTATTGTTTGCAGTTGTTCAGGACATTGCTCTGTAACATGTAATCCTGTATCCAAGCTCATGTGCTCTTGTAGAGTGCTACACGTCATCTACACACATACACATATCAACGTCCATCGCAATACATTTACTAAAACCTCTGTATTTGTTGGAACAAATATTTTATTACTGACTTCTTTTTTCAACTAGATATTGGAAACAAGATTGGATTGACTTTTCTAGATAAGATATTATCAAGGTATTTATGAACCATTTTTTAAAGGGATTCTGATAGATGAGACTATTTGTAGCATGTTCGATGTTTTGCGAGTAAGATAAGTAGGAAAAAAAATTAATGAAACACAAATGGAAACTGCTTTTTATCTGAGTTGGCTTTTTTGGGGTGCCAGAACTTTGACTCTACTAATCATGGAGACTGCTTCCTGGCCAAACTGAAAGGGATCTATAACAGCATCTCTAGGGGATCTTCAACATGGAAATTTTCATGAACATGACCAAGTGTTTGTTGAGAGCCACTCAAGCCATGTGCTGAACTAAAAGCCGTTTGCATTTTGCGTGGGCTAGACAGAGACACGTGGGCACCTCACTACTAGTCTTAGTACTTTGGTTCAACTTCAAACAGATATTTAAAAGCATTTGTTGGATATTTTATTTAGAGGCAAAGCATGAAGACAGAGTAGAGAAAGAAAAGCACTGATGGTATCTTCTCTGTTTCCTCTGCAATTTATCTCTGCTCTAAATTTCTAAATCACATTTTGCAAAACTAGAGAAGAGCATTTTCAGAGCATATATTATTACTCATGCATGCTCATAGGGGTGCTTCACCTACACAAAAAAGCTCCAAGGGGCTTATTCAAGAATTTCTGCCACTAATTACAGAAGTCTCTAGAGTACAGTTTTAGAAATCTCACTCACGGGGCGCCTGGGTGGCGCAGTCGGTTAAGCGTCCGACTTCAGCCAGGTCACGATCTCGCGCTCCGTGAGTTCGAGCCCCGCGTCAGGCTCTGGGCTGATGGCTCAGAGCCTGGAGCCTGTTTCCGATTCTGTGTCTCCCTCTCTCTCTGCCCCTCCCCCGTTCATGCTCTGTCTCTCTCTGTCCCAAAAATAAATAAACATTGAAAAGAAATCTCACTCGCATACAAGTACCTGGTCTCCTTCTCTTGGGAGATTTCTGACCAGCTCTCCATCTTATTGCTTATGAACTTCATGACAATCACCATGATTGAAAATACCATTCAATGCATTGTACTAACCTCCCCTTGAGAACATCCACACCCCATGTTACTTTGATTTCCTTGTTGTAGATTCTCTTCTGTGAAACACATAGGTCTGCAGTTTTTCATTCTGTGATGGCCTGTTTTCACATTTCAGGTCCCTGGTGATAACATTTACAAGATCTTTAATCTTTACATCTGTAACTATTTGAAACTCAATGTTTTCTTTTGTTTTTTTTTTTTTTGTTTGTTTTTTTTTTTAATTTTTTTTTCAACGTTTATTTATTTTTGGGACAGAGAGAGACAGAGCATAAACGGGGAAGGGGCAGAGAGAGAGGGAGACACAGAATCGGAAACAGGCTCCAGGCTCCGAGCCATCAGCCCAGAGCCTGACGCGGGGCTCGAACTCACGGAGCGCGAGATCGTGACCTGGCTGAAGTCGGACGCTTAACCGACTGCGCCACCCAGGCGCCCCTCAATGTTTTCTTTTGGAAGGCTTTGTATCTTTCCATCACGCTTATACAAAATATGGATTTCCTGGGGGTTTTTTTTATGGATGTTTGGGAAAGTTTGGGTCATTTTACGTGGTCCAACAGATATTTTTCTCACCTATGCCTTCCATCTCTCTACCAGCTACATTCTCTGTCCTTCCATGTAGCTGATAGAAGGGGTATTTGGAATCCTGTTCTTTTCTTTCTTGAGGTTATACTTGTTCTGTGCTTCCATCTACCATTAATAACCATCATTATGGCCTACCGCTAAATTAATAGCACAATGATGTTACTGTGTAATCATGTTATATCCAATACTGTTTTTGCTATATATACATAACCACATACCTATAAAAGGCCAACATTCTGTAAACACAGTGACAAAAAGGGTCAGTTGAAAAAAGTGTCAAACTTTTTCTTTTCCTTTGGATTTTGAGTCTGTAATTGTAACAGACACTCTTGAAACAGAAATCATGGGTTTTCAAGTTTCTTCATATCAAGTTTTCTTTGCTATGTTTCATGCTTTCAATATACCCCTTGGCTGTTAAAGAACTGCATTGGTATCCAATGTTTATGAAAAACATCGAAAGGCACCTGACTGATTCCCTAAGTAATGAAAGTGTAACTCTGAATTTTAGTTCTTGGCAGACCATTTCTTGCTTGCAAAGTTTAGGGAAGTTGGATTTACTAAACTTTAGCTCACAGCCCCCACTGTGGAGTTCTGATGGTTCCAGATCCCAGATGAATCCTGGGAAGGGGTTTGTGGTAACTGTAGCTAGGTTCTGAGACTTCTTTCTTTTACGGAAGACCTCAGCAAAGCAACAAGTCATGTAAATGAAGGTGTTCTGTAGACTCCAATGCCACCAGGCTGGAAGCTATTATGGAATGAGAAAGAAAAGAAAAGAGGGAAGCACAGGGACTCACACCTACTGTGTTCTTACTCTGTGTGTTGGACCTGAGTGAAGTCTTTTATATTACAGAAAACTCCTCATTTAGTATGAATTTTATTAAGATGGAACACGTTTAATCCAAACTGATTCATGTACTTTTAAGCAATGAAGAAACCTTCCCCAATAAAACTATTATCCCAAACTTTGTGAACAACCATGGGTTTGCTGTACTAAGTTAATAGTTTTCTATATAATTTATGTGCTAATTTCAATTTCAATTTCACTGTCAATCCCATATGTTATTGCTTCAATCCTGAATTAATGAGGCAGGTTAGAGCTGGAAAATGTCAAATCATCTGAGGGCATCATTCTTTTCTAAGGTCATATAAAATGAAAGAGTACTTTTGTCGTAATTCAACAATCCATCCCATTTTATAGAGCCATAACATGTTAGAGCTGGAAGGTTTGTAAAATATCATCAGATCCAGATTTATAGGTAAGAAAACAGAGGTCCAAAGAGGCAAAGTGATTCATCCAAGTTTTTGTAGCCATTGTTCCTTGCCCATTGTTTCCAGATTTATGAAAAGGTCTAGATGTAACCTCTCAGTCATGGGAATGCCACATCCTCCTCCCCTTCACCTGCAGATTTAGGGACTCTCTGCCTTTCAAATAACTTCTGCTAGAGTAAAGAAGCACTTGAATTGCTTCGCCTCCTCCTCTGTTTCTTAAGGTTTTAGTTAAATTCCAGTTGGTTAACATATGGATGCAATACTGTTCTCTATAGCTGACAGTCTGTTTCTTGGTTTGCCTCTCTTCTCTTCCTCCATGTTCATTTGTAGTGTTTCTTAAATTCCTCATATGAGTGAAATCATACGGTATTTGTCTTTCTCTGACTGACTATTTCGCTTAGCATAATACTGTCTAGCTCCATCCATGTTGATGCAAAGGGCAAGATTTATATATATATTTATACATACATCTTCTGTGTTCATCAGTAGATGGACATTTGGGATCTTTCCATAATTTGGCTATTGTTGATTCACTTCCTCTTCTTAACACTTACAGATTCTATTCAGTCAGGGCTTGGTATGTGCCAGTCATTGTGTTTATATTTTATACTCATTACCGCATTTAAACTCCATACAGATAAGAAAACTGAGGCTTTGACTGTCGGTTACTTCCCCAAAGTAGCATAGCAATTCAGGTGGAAAGGCAGAGCTCAGAGGCTTGGAGATTATGTTCATAGCTACTGTGCTACGTTGCCTTCTTCTGTGGGTTTGAACATCTCTACCATGCTGACCTAGACTAGAAGCTTCAGCACTCGTCTCTGAGCTCATAGTTTCACCCTCCTCCAGTACCTTTGTTTTAATTAGAGATTCTTGCCAACAAGCCTCTGAGCCAGAATCCCCTCTAGAGATCTAAAAAGTAAAATTCATTGTCTCTTTTGATTGATTATGAATTCTTGCTGATGAATTTGTCTCACTCTCCAACAAAAATTCTGACTTGGCATTTTTTGCCTCTGTCTTCCCAAACTCCACAGCCTGAAGGCTGGCATATTGCTGCTCTGACCAGGGCCTGGGCAGAGCTGCTGGCTGGGAACATTCACTTGTCAATAATTCAAGAAGCAAAGGAAGCATTGTAGAAAGTGGGAATCAAGATGGGCAGGAGCCAGGTCATCAGCACAATGTATGTCATGCTAAGGAGTTTGGACCCGAATCTCCAGGTAGGGAATAGCTGAAGATCTGAAAGCAAGTGAGTGATAGGCCCAAGTTTCTGGGATTGTCAAAGGCTGGAAGCTCTCTCTAGAAGTGTGAAGAATATTTGCAAGTACATGAGAAAGAATGACTTCTCTTCTGCTTTGCCTCTCCGAGTTGTCCATATTCCTCAGAGTAGAACTGAAGTTCATTTTCTGGACTAAAATCTCTACTAAAAGGTCTATAGTGATCCTTCCTTGCTCCAAACTCCTCAAGTATTACGGGCTTGTGACTAATTCACAAATTAATTCATAAATTAACAACATGTTGCAATGTGACAACACATGCATATTTTATAATCTATCTTGTAGAGGAGATATTTACATGTAAAAAATATTTGTATAATAAAAGTTTTGTAATATAAAGTAGTGTGTGTAATATAAAGTAGTTTACACACACTCATATTTACATATTTATATTTGATATATATATTCATGTAACCACTACCGCAATTAAGATATAGAATATTTCCATCATCTCAGAAAGTTCTGTCATGCCCCTTTGCAATCAATCTCTTTTCACCCAAGTCACAAGCAACAACTAATCTTATTTCTCAATTTTGTCTCTTTCACAAAGTCATAAAGATAGAATCACATAGTATAAAGTCTTTTGTGTCTGGATTCTCTGATTCATCCTAATTCTTTTGAGATTCATCATGTTATATTGTCTTTCTATAATTTCTTTGCATTCCTGAGTAATATTTTGTTGTGTAAATGAACCATATTTTTTAAAATACATTTACCAATGATGGACATCTGGGTTCTTCTGTTTTTTGTTTTTGATTTTTAGTATTATTGTTATTTTTTATTACAAATAAAGCTGCCATAAACATTTACATACAGGTCTTTGTGTGGATATATGTGTTCATTTCTTTTGGATAAATACCTAGGAGTGTGATTCCTAGAATGTATGGTATGCATATGTTTAACTTTATCAGAAACTGTCAAGTGTTTTCCAAGCAGTTGTATCATTCTATAAAACACCAGTGTTCTAGTTACTCTACATTCTTGTCAGCATTTGGTAATATCAATCTGCTAATTTTAACCAATCTAGTAAAATATGAAGTAATAACTTAATTTTAATATATATTTCCTTAATTACTAATGATATTATGAACTTTTCATGTGGTTATTGATACTGTATCTTTTGTAAAGCCAAATCTTTTGCACATTTTTAGTTGCATCATCTTCTTATTATTGAGTTATAAATTTTTTAAATTTGTCCTGTATAATACACACATATTATTAAATATGTATTTGCAAATATTTTCTCCCAGTCTAGTGACTTGCCTTTTCAACCTCTCTTACAATAACTTTCAAAGCGTATGTTTTAACTTTGATGAAGTCCAATTTATTCTTTTTTCTTTAGTAGTTCATGCTTTTGGTTCTCAGAAATGTTTGCCTAACCCAAGGTCACAGAGATTTTCTCCTGTGTTTTCTTCAGGAAATGTTATAGTTTAGTTCTTATATTGAGGTCTATGACACATTTTGAATTTATTTTCATGTATGGTACCAGGCAAAAGGAGGAATTCATTATTTTAACATATAAATATCCTATTAATCTAGTACCATTTATTAGAAAGCCCATTCTTTTCCTAATTGAATTACCCTGTAATCTGTGTCCCAAATCGGTTGACCACATATTTCTTCTCTATTTCTAGACGTGTTATCCTGTTATGTTGATCTATATGTCTCTCCTATGCCAATATTCCCTCACATATTTATTTTTTATTTTTTTATTTAAAAAATTTTTAACGTTTATTTATTTTTGAGACAGAGAGAGACAGAGCATGAACAGGGGAGGGTCAGAGAGAGAGGGAGACACAGAATATGAAGCAGGCTCCAGGTGTTTGAGCTGTCACTACAGAGCCGGACGCGGGGCTAGAACTCATAGACCGCGAGATCATGACCTGAGCCGAAGTCGGACGCTTAACCCACTGAGCCACCCAGGCGCCCCTACATATTTATTTTTTATTTAATGCTTGGATTGCTTTTTGGTTTTTATTTGTCTTCTACTATGCTTCTGTGAGAAAAGAGGTAATATAGCAGGCTTCCTACTGCTCTCCTTAAAAAAACATGCTGTAAGTTTGGCCCTTGGCTGGTATCTGAAAACTTGGATTTCAGGAGTGTTTCCACTGTTCCTTATACATAACAGTGATTCTCCATAACTAAACTGTGCAAACAGTAGTTATGCTGAACACCTGATTTCCTTCTGGAAGTATGGAATTTTGGTAGGTGCTTGGCAGATGGTCCCTACTTCACCAATCCCCAGTGAAAATCTTGGGCACTGAGTTTCTAATGAGCTTTCCTGCTAGAGATTTCACACATGTTGTCACATTTAATTACTGGAGGAATTAAGCACATTCTGAGTGATTTCATTGGAGCGAAGTCTTGGAAGCTTATGCCTGGTTTCCTCTTGACTTTGTCCCCTGTGACTTTTCCTTTTGCTAATTTTCCTTAGTATCTCCTTGCTGTAATAAACCATTGCTATTATGGCTATATACCATGTCCTGGGAGTCCTCCTTACAAATCACTAGATCTGGGAGTGGTTGAGGGATCTCTGCCACAGTGTCTCTTATCTCCCTGTCTAGCTTATGAATTCTTTCTAGGACAGAGACCATAGTTTAATTGTTTTTAAATCTGCCCATGGTGTCTCATATAGAGTAGATCTCTGATAGATGTTTATTGCCTGAAATAAAGGACCTAGAGAGATACAAATTAGAGAGCTTCATCAGATCCGTACTTAGAAAGAAAAAAAAATCTAGAGAAGTATATTTATGAACTTATAGAGGGAACCATTAAATCATTACTGCCTTATAATATTTGGGGAAAAAATTTGTATTTGCTTTGTATGCAGAATACACTTCCCCTAGAATTGAGTAGAGAAAGCAGCAGTAAGTTAAGCTTCTACCTCACCTCAGGATGGCCCCACTGAAGAAGTTAAGAGTCGTGGAAGCACAAATCCATAAAAATGCATGTCCAGTAATTGCTGCCTGGTGTTTTGGAAATGTGCCCATCTCTATGCTGATGGCACTGTTCTCCCCCTGGGCTCACTCCAGGTTTTCCCCATTTTGTCCAATCAATTAGCACACGGACTCACCCAGAGTAACTGCCTGCTAAGAGGTGGGTTTCTAAAAGTTGGTGCAAAGAACAGGATAGACATTTTGCCCAGTTTGTAAATCCATAACCCTGATGTATACAATTCCAAAATGGACGTGCCCTGTTGAGACAGAGTCAGTTTACTTAGAGAAGACACTCCATTGTTAACCTCATCACAAGGCTATTTTATTTATTTATTTATTAAAAAAAATTTTTTTTTCAACGTTTATTTATTTTTGGGACAGAGAGAGACAGAGCATGAACGGGGGAGGGGCAGAGAGAGACGGAGACACAGAATCGGAAACAGGCTCCAGGTTCCGAGCCATCAGCCCAGAGCCCGACGCGGGGCTCGAACTCACGGACCGCGAGATCGTGACCTGGCTGAAGTCGGACGCTTAGCCGACTGCGCCACCCAGGCGCCCCTTCACAAGGCTATTTTAACAAAATTACTGCGAGTAATATACAAATAAGGAAAAGGCAAAACAAACAAGCAAACAAACAAAACATCCTTTGGATTGCATAGCTAATGAAAATGTGTACTGAATCAAGAAATAAACAAGTCATACTATGGAACTTTCAGATATCATTAGTCATTTGTTAAAAACTATATGTGTCAGGAAAATTCAAAATATTCTCTCCTGCATAGTGTTTCCTTCTTTTTTCTTTTTCCTTCGGTCTTTACAAAACATTTAGGTGATCTATATCCACTGAGATAGTCCTGTGGCATGATCTAGAAACCTACATGTATTCCTCACAAATCATTATGAACTTTCATCTTCTAAGCAAGGAAGCTTTATTTGCCACAAATAAACAAACAAATCCCTGAAGATTAGAGGTCAGTGTAGAAATCAGAAAAGCTGCACAAGGTCGCCATACATTTTAAACATAGGAGGAAAAGTTCTTTCAAATTTATACATTTCACAGAACTAGTAACATTTAAAAAACATTTTGTTTTAACTTAGAACTTTGTAGCCATACGTAATCCATTATGGAGGAAAAAATAAAGTTTTAAAAATGTATAGAATTTACAAAAGAAATTTCCATCTATTGACCTATCTCAATTCAATAAATATGGAAAAACTTCTTAAGAGTAAATATTGATTTTATGATGGAAATGAATAAACTTGGCTCACACAAAATTTTTAAGTTAAATGCAAGTAAATTTTGTGTTCCAAATCTGTTGCACCAACTGGCATACAGTTTGGTTAAAAAATAGTTTTGTGTCTGAGTAATAGTTCTACTCAAGGTTTTCTTGGAAGCACTGTTTACCATCTCCCTTATATTCCAAATAACTACAGATGTTGTTATTCACATTTAAACTGGCAAATGTTTTCTCTCCTGCAGGATTTCATGAAAATGCTTCGATTTTCCTTTTTTTCCTCTTCCTTCTGTTTTTCAAGCAATTTGTGCATTAGAGGAGCATGGCTGCATTCAAAATCATCGGATTTCAGCTAATTCTTTAACTATTTGTAACTAAAAATTAATGCACATTTATATAGATATATAGAATAGAACTGACTCCAAGCTACAGAACATTTTTACATAAATGCTGGCAAAGATGTGTTGCCTACAAAATTCATGTTTTCATGAAGAGAAAATTCCTTTTAGTGCATAGCTAATAATCAATATCCTAGAAACATGAATAAAATCGAAACTATATTTTTTAAAGCCATGCTATTTTAAGGCTTCCCCTTTATTAAATTCTTTCATGGCACAGATAAGGCATCATCTTGAAAAATTAAATCATCAATAATACTGTCTGCACTAAATAGTTCTCCTGAAAATTACTGAATTTATTCCTTCAGTGTCAGCTTTTCTTTCTCTACAAACTACTTAGTTATAAATCTAGTGTATACAGGACTTCTGAGTTGTAAAATGCTAAGAGTCTTTTTAACTTTTCAAATAAATAAAATGATAATCACCTCATCTAAGCATTTAAAAATTTTCAGCATACAGTTTCTGA
This sequence comes from Herpailurus yagouaroundi, assembly GCF_014898765.1. Lineage (NCBI taxonomy): Eukaryota > Metazoa > Chordata > Mammalia > Carnivora > Felidae > Herpailurus > Herpailurus yagouaroundi. The sequence continues at coordinate 32,944,925 of NW_024412395.1, read as the reverse complement.
ATCTATGTTTAGAGCACCCTGCTTTCCCATTTATAGATCCCATAAATAAGACACACAAGGCCTGGGCAAAGCATTTCTCAGTATCCAGGGACTCTGAGCTCAGGACTCCCATCAAATTAGGTCAAATGTCAGTAGACTCTAGCAAGTCTGTGTACTAATGGCCCTGCTGAGAGGATTAAAATTCCAGCAAGAAGACTGTTTTCCTGAGTTACAGGGGACCCTATCACCCACACAAAATTGTTGATTTTTGATGGATTGTTCTCCACCTTAGGAAGTGCAGGAGGAAATATGGCAGAAGGGAAAGATAATAATCTGTTAATGAAGATGGACCAAGAAAGTGTTTCTGCATAATTGAGTAGCAGTTTCTTCATTGCAGAATCCACATGACCTCAAAGGAAAGATGGACTCCTTCCTTCTAGATTGAAGCCTCCTGGCCAGAATGAGGTATTCAAAAGAGAGACTCAGCTGGTGGCTATTGTTGATGTTGTTGTGGATTTTAACTATGTTACCAATGTGAAGTTTATTAACAAGTGTTGGGCTATTAGGTTTTTTTTTTGCTTTATTTATCAAAATAAACATAGTATTAACTTTTCTGACTATTAAAGTAATCCATGCTTCCTATAAAAATTCAATTTAAACAAAAAATACCTATAATATCATTACTAAAAAATAAGCGTTAATAACAGAAGCACTACATTTTTTTCATTTTTCTTTTTTCTCTTTTTGTGCATGGGCACAGGTGTTTAGAAAAACCTGGACAGAACTATATATATATATATATATATATATATATAGCTTTTTAAACTAATAAGTTTTCATTAAACATAGTAACATAGTATGGCCTTCTTGCTACATCATTCATACACACACACACACACACACACACACACACACACCCCATGGTTTTTAAATTTGCATGAACATACCATAATTCATGTACTCAATTTCCCAGTGATGTGGATTTATTATTTACAATTTTTTTAATTAAACAATGCTGCAATGAACCTTCTGGTGTAATGTGCTTTGCATATTAGTCCTGTTATTTCTTTAGAAGTAATTTTTAGGAGTTGAATTCCTGGGTCAAATGGTATGCACATTTTCAAGACTTTTGATAAATATTGCCAAATTGTCTTTCAGAAAACTTGTGATAGTCTTCATTCCTACGCACAGTTTAACTGGGAATGGCATTAGTTTTTCTCACTTTTTTTTCTTGTATCAGTGCTAATTTAATCTTTGCTTTAATTTGCATTTCTTTGGTTATTATTGAGATTGGCTATCATTTGATATGTGTTTTCTTCTTCTATCGATTATTCATCTCCTTTGCTTATTTTCTCCTTTGCATTGTTCCTTTTCTAATTAATTTGTTGGAGTGCTGTTTGCCAATGATATTATTAGCTCTTTGTGTGTCATATATGTCACAATTATCTTTCCCAGTTTGTCCTTTGCCTTTGACCTTGGCTTCTTCTTTTAAAGACTATTTTGTAAGTTGCTTCTAAATCACTTCTGAATGAGGTGATAGATGGCTATATATGCACAAAGACACTGTATTAGTAAATAGCAGAACAGTGATTTAAATCCGGGTCTATCTTTTTGCAATCTCCTTGCCTTCACACTCTATGTTCCCTGAAGTGTTGCTAGTCTTGAATTTGGCCTACCAGTACATGTTTCCCACAAATACAAAAACGGTATTTGAAAGTGTGGCCCTTTTACTATCTAAGGACGATATCATTCTCCTCTATACTTCTCTGGAGTTCTGGATTGTCACAAATAATGTAATTGCTCTGTACAGTCCACAAGATCAAAACCAAACTGGCTGAAGCCAAGCTACTTTCATCATTGCGTGGTGGTGGCCTGTGCACAGCAGCACCCGTCCTGTAAGAATGACTATGGGAAGGTACAATTCCCAATTTAGAGATCTCTCTACCTATATGCACGGCCTTAGTTTTCATAGAGACAGAAATTAGTTCTCAGAAATTAATTCAGTAATTGTTCCTGTTCTCACTTATTTGGTAATTATTTCCATAAAACTTCTATTTCGTGATGATATTAAGCTGATATTTACCATATGTCAGACATTCTTCTAAGTGTTTTCCATTTGTTACTCATCTACCCTTTACAACTTATTATGGTCCTGCTTTTATAGATGGGGACATGTTTTTAAAACTTTTTTAAACCTTCTTTTTGAAAGAGAGACAGAATGCGAGTGAGGAAGGAACAGAGAGAGAGGGAGACACAGAAACTGAAGCAGGTTCCAGGCTCCGAGCTGTCAGTACAGAGCCCGACGTGGGGCTCGAACTCACGAACCGCAAGATCATGACCTGAGCCGAAGTTGAATGCTTAACCGAATGAGCCACCCAGGTGCCTCCAGATGGGGACACTTTGAAGCACCGAGAGGTTACGTAACTTGCCCAAGATTGCAGTTTGTGAGTGGACTCTGGTTTTAAGAGACTTGGGTTGTTTGTCTACCTTTAGTTTGGGTTGCCTCCCAGCATACTGTACCTGCACAGCATGAAGTGCTGAATGTAGAATTGAATATATAGACACATAGGAACCTCACCATATAGTGGGAGGGACCCACAAACCCCACACTGCAGAGAAGTACTCCTTTCAGCCTGGATTTTAGAAACCACAGAAGTCAGAAAAATCTCTTCTAGAGAAGAAGTACCAAAGGAAATTAATGGTGAAATGTGGGCTTTATAATTAAAATGCAACATTTTAATGCTGACAACTCAATATATGAAAATAAAATTTACAAGTATAATTTCTTTCCAAGTCTTCCAGCCTCCTGGGATTACAATTTTTTGAATTCCCCAAAGAAAATCATTTAAGCCCTCATGCCACTTGCTATTGGAAGGTCAGTGCTTCGTATTTTTAAAAGAATTTCTGAGGAACTTCTATTTTCCTGATTATCCCCTGTTCCAAATCTCCTGGCTCATCTCCCACAGCTGGTGTCCTTCCAAGTCTACTATACGTAATCACCTTTTACTGAGGGCTGACTATAACTGAGGAAAAAGAAAGGAAACTTAACATTAAATCTTAGACATCATGGTCCTAATATTCCATAGTCACCACAGCTTGGAATTTCTCATGGGCTGTCTCCTTAGGTTGCAACTTCTGCCAAAGCCAGGTCTTCTGGTCTCTATGAGACCCTTCTCTTGTCTCTCCCCTTTATCCAAAGCCTGGCACCATACACCCAAGTGGATAGCATTCAGTACCCAAGTTCCTATCACCTCATAGTGAAAAGAAAGTTCACTCTCCCTTGGTCTTCTGTCCCACCCTATCTCCTGTAGACTGTTGTGCTAGGCATGGTGGTAGAGGAGAATACTTATCTTACAATCACTGAGAAATTTTCTCATCAAAAGAGTTCATTCCCTTCCTAAGAATTCCATCTTTCTAAAGCAACCACCTTAAAATACAGCCATCTTTAAAAAGAATCAGTTTGTCTCTTCTGCACAGATACTTTGGGGAATGACTTATGGGAATGACTTTTTCCATCACAGGGTTTATTTAATAAATAATATTTCTATTGCCCTTAGCTGCTTCATGTTTCATGCATCTGAGGCTAAAAGAAAAGAAACTCTGTCACTTTGCACTGGGTTATTAATCTGGGAGGAAGATAAGGACCTCTAGCATATAATTCAATGAAAAAACAAGATTCTGTAAGTTGTTTCTCTATTGATGCCTATGACAAAAGTCTGCAAATTGGTGGCTTGGAGCTCAGGCCATATTCTTATCAAATAAATCATAGTTAGATCTCAGATTGCACACAAGCCTATTAAACCCCCAATGTGGCTGAAAGATGGATAATGAACTCAGGGTTCTGAGAGTGGGGGACAATGTGGTATAGGAGAGAGGAAGGAGAAAAATTAGTTAACCTCCACTCATGACCCTAGATAGTTACGTCCTTGATAGTTGCTATTTCTTCATCTGTACTCGTCTCCCTTCCCTTCTACCTCTCTCCTCACACAGATACCTCCCATGTCCTTCTCAGTGGCACTCAGCCAGACTTTGTTTGTCTCCCCATAAAATGTGCTCATGAGCAATTCCTTCCTTTACTCAAAACCCCATTTTTTCAATGGTATCAGCCTTAGTCAAGTGTCAAGAACGACGATCTATATAGCCAGTGAATTATCCAGTTAATTCACAGTAAGAAATAACTGCTAGTATTGTCAATCCTTCCAATGAGTATTTTCCTTTTTAGAATAACATTTTAAATACATTTCAATGTGGTGAATTTCAAGCTGGAACACAAATTTTAAAAAAATCAAGAATGTAGAATGAGATGTTTTCCAGAAAAGAGGAGGAAGAGGACAGCAAAATAGAGAGAAGATAAATGAGTCCTGAATGCCTGGGATTCTGTCCCTGGTGTAAAGTTGATACACATTAAAAAAACATTCAGTTTTTTGTTTGTTCGTTTCACTTTGATTCCCTTAGGGGAGACAGCAACTCTTTGGACAGTAGAGATGGTTGTTTCAGGATGCTATTCTTGTGTAGATGTTTTAGAAGCATATCCATTGCTTAAGTTAGAAGCATGTCCATTGCCTGGCAATGGCAAAAACTAAAATATCTTTACATATTTATTTCCATGTAACATTGAATAATGACTGTCATTTCCCCCCTACTTCCCTATCTTCATGGTATACAACATACCTGCGTATAATGTAAGCAACAGGAGGTAAAAATAACAAAGAGCCCTGGATTGTGAACCAAGGATCCTGCATTTGCTCTGAATGTGTCCATAATTAAGAAGGTGCAAAATAACGGAGATAATGCTAGATGGTTTCTAAGGCTTCTTTTGGCCTGAAAGTCACTTATGACTTGATCAGTGTATTTAACAGCCCAAACCATAACCAAGGTGCATTGGCAGGTCCCCACTTTTAAATTGATTTATTCATTCCTCCAGCTGCAGGAATGTTGCCAGCTGCAGGAATGTTGCCACCCCATAACGGACCACTGCCAAAGGAAAGTGCCTCTTCCTGGCTCATCCTAATTCTAAAGACTGGCCAATGCAGAGGTATGAACTCTGACCTTATGTCAATTCAAGACAATCCTAAAGGCTCATCCTAGCTCTGAAGCTTGCAGTGGGAAGAGCTGAAGCCTTTCTTGCAACTGTGGCTTAGTTTAACTTTTGCCAAATCCTGTTACTTCCTCACTTCCTCACAATACCTTTACTTCCTCACAGGAGGTTGCTGAACCTCCTGAATGCAATTCTTCTTCTCAGAGTGTTTCCCAGGGAACCCAATCTAAGGAGGTTGGTGTCAGGTGTAGTCTAAGGAAACAAAATCTAAAATGGGATTTTGGAGGGGTGCCTTGGTGCCTTAGCTGGTTAAGCATCCGACATCGCCTCATGTCATGATCCCACAGTTCATGGGTTTGAGCCCCGCATCAGGCTCTGTGCTGACAGCTCAGAGGCTGGAGCCTGCTTTGGATTCTGTGTGCCCCTCTCTCTCTGCCCCTCCCCTGCTTGCACTCTGTCCATCTCTTTCTCAAAAATAAATAAACATTAAAAAAATTAAAAAATAAATAAATAAAATGGGATTTTGGAGGTGGGTTCTGTGCTAACTGGCACTCAAGGGGTCTCATCACCGTGACACATGGAACACTGATAGTTATTTCATGGCATGCTATAGCAGTACAATTGTTAATACTTTTACTGGTAACAAACTGGGATAGGGCACTTTTGGAAGGGCAATGCTGGCAAGTGTAATGTCACAGGTGTGAAAAAGTTTGAGACAAGCAGTAATTATAAGGACAATGAAATCTGAACACTCTTGCTGACTGCCACCTATGCACTGGAAAGAGACAAAAAAAATCTCAGCATAATTAATCACGAATTTTAGGCAAAGTCTGGAAATGAAAGGGCTGACTGGCAACATATAAAGATGCTGATCTCTAGAGGGGCAGAAAGGCTAAGCCTTTGGTCCAGGACTAATTTTAAGGGTAGTGGAGCATCAGAGAAGGTTGAATTCTTATTTCTAGCCAGTATTAGGCTAAGGTCAGGGCATCAATTGGGAGAAGATGAGGCCTTGAGACTGCAATAGGAATATCTGGATCCATGAACTTAAGAAAGGATTTACCCTTTCTTAGGATTTACCCACGCCTCCCCTGCTTGTCACCAGATGGATAACTTGGGTCATATCACATTATAAAACCAAGCTGGGGACAAGCCAGGCCTACTAAAGGGGGAAAGGAATGGTATATTGCAGCTGCTGCAGAATCCAGTCAATATATGATGGTAGGAGCTAGAAGAGGTATTATGGGACTGGATCCAGAAGGAATTAGATCAATGTGGGGGAGGGTGTGGAACATAAAGTTGGATAAGGGATAGTTTATCATTAAGAGAATAGTCTTCTGTACTATAAGTTTTAACAGCCCAGTAAGAACCCCAGAAAATCAGGATAATATGCTGTTAGAATAGCTCTTAGAAACCTGAAGAAAGTGATAGCCCTAACTAAAGTGATAGCACTAACTAAACTAGGAATTTCAGAAGTGCTGTTTTGGATGGTAAAATAAATGGAACAAATATCTCAAAGAAATAAGCATAGTAAGTGGATATTCTATGTAAGGCCTGAAAACCAATCAGCTGGTTATATTCCTTCAGGAGTCCTGGAGGACACTGCATTTACAAAAGGGATAAGAAATGTGTTTGTAAGAAGGATACTAGCTAGTATTGTGAGAAATTCACTGCTCACTGGTTGTAGATGCTATTATAGAAATTGTCCCCATGATAGCAACATGGATTATAGCAGGAATTTCTATTGCTGCTCCTGATAATCTTTAAAAATTATTGATGCCTGGATCCCACCCCAGATATTGTGATTTAATTGGTATGGATTAAAACAAGGCATCAGCAGTTTTAAAAACTTACCAGGTGATTCTAACAGGCAGCAGAGTTTGGGAACCACTGGAATATAGGACATTAATTAATAGAGGCTAAGGGCCAGTACATAACCATCAGAATCAAGATGAATACCATTATCATAACAAGCAGCAAGGATAGAGTAGTATCCAAGAGGACCTGAACCAGAGAGACCTATGGATATGGTTAGTAGAACAAGGCATTTGTAGGGGCAAAATGCATGCAGTCAACAAGGGTAGCTACTTGAACACTCAAAAGAAATTAAGTATTGATAAGCAACAAACTGAGGGTAGTCAGCCCCATAAACAGCCATGGTTCCTGACCCAGTTTTTGAATCTGAGCCAGTTTTCAGGCCTAGAACACACTGACTGAAGGAGAGAATGAGTCCCTAGATTAGAAGATGCCTGAATCACCATCGTATCCCCAATTCTTCCTCAAGGGACCTATGGCTATTTATTTGTGTAAGAATTCACCAGAGGAAAGGGAATCCTTGGACATTTCAAGGACTATTGGATAGACACTCTTAGCTGACTTTGACACCTACAGACCAGAAAATCTGGTTTCCTGTGAAAGTGGGGGCATATGGCTTTCTTGTGAAAGTGGGGCATATGGGACCTAAATAATAAGTAGAGTGCTGAATTAATTCCAACTCATAGCAGTGTACTGAGTCCACTGACCCCATTCCCATTCTCAGTGGTCATTTCTTAGATCCTTAAATGCATAATTGTAATGAACTTGGCAAGTAGCCTTATCCCCACATTGCTTTTTTTGATCTGAAGGATTCAGACCTATTATCATAGAGAGGTCAAGTGGAGACCTCAGAAACTACCTTCCTCCTACTCCAGTCATTAAAACACACACACACACACACACACACACACACACACACACACACACACACACTGGCTGAATTTAGTGACATCTTTAGGAATCTAAAGGAAACAAGGATAGTGGTGTCCATCACATCTTAATTTTTTTTTAATTTTTTTAACGTTTATTTATTTTTCAGAGAGACACAGAACGCGAGTGGGTTAGGGGCAGAGAGAGAGGGAGACACAGAATCTGAAGCAGGCTCCAGGCTCCGAGCTGTTAGCACAGAGCCTAATGCGGGGCTCGAACTCATGAGCCGTGAGATCATGACCTGAGCCGGAGTCGGCTGCTCAACCGACTGAGCCACCCAGGCACCCCCAACACATCTTAATTTAACTCACCAGTGTGGCCCTTAAAAAAAGTTGAGTGATACTAGAGGCCTGTCACAAACTCACTTAAATAGAATTCTCAATTATAGCTGCAGTGCTATAAATGGTATCTTTATTAAAGCAGATTCACATAATCTCTGAAACACAGTATATGGACATTGATCTAAGAAATACACTCTTCCTATCTCTATCAAGAAGGAAGACCAGAAGCAGTATGTATTCACAAGATCTGCAGTCTTGTCCCAAGGCTATGCCAGTTCTTCCATTCTCTATCATACTATAATCTGAAGTGATCTAGATCATCTGGACATTCCACAGACTACCACACTGGTCTACTATATCAATGAGATCATGTTAATTGTATTAGATGAACAAGAATTGACAAATATATTGAAGTCTTTGGTAAGACATACGTACCACAGAAAGCAGAAAGCAGAGGCCCAGCATATCAGAAAAATATTTTGGGCCAGACAATGGTCTGGGCCATGCTAGTGTACCCAATCCAACATAAAATGCAGAAACAATTTCATTCCTTCTATCACTAAGAAGGTAGCACCATATCTGGTAGGTTACTTTGAGTTCTGAAGGCAGAATATTCCATACTTGAGAATCCTCTACCTGTTTACTAAGTGGCATGGAAGTCTGAAACCTTTGAGGGGGACACAGAGCAGGAAAGAGCCCTGCAGGAAGTCCAGGCTACAGTGCAAACAATCTGGAACATACAGTCCAACAGAATCCAAAACACTGGAGTTATTTATAGTGTAAAAGACACCATATTTATGACAAGCCCCAGGAGGAGAATCATAAGTATTCTTCTAGAGTTCTAGAGTAAAATCATGCAATTTATAGCACAGAATTGCACCCCATACAAAATGCAGCTCTGGGAAATTACCAGACCTAATGGAAAAGTGACCATTTGGCTAGAACTGCTGATTATGAGCTGTGTTCCACCAGCAAATCATAGAGTCAGATGAGCCCAGCAATAATTCATCATTAAAGTAGAAGTGATTTATCTGGGATTGACATACGCATGGCTGGAAGATAAAATAAGTTATAGACTCCCATGTTATCTACCTCTGAGTTCTCTCCTTCAGCTCACAGCTATCTGCATGGGGCATTCCTTTATGACAAACTGACGAAAGAAGCAAAAGAAACATAAGCTTGATTAATAAATGAATTGCCTTAGTATCTAGGTACAAGGTGAGAAAGGACTACTCAGGGGTGATTCTGAGTGACAGCAGGGAGAGAAAGTCATTTCACTGACATACCCTTGGGTGGGAGGAGCACTTGACCATCCACTTAGTCTGGAAAAAGAACTGGCCTGAGAAAGACATGGGCATTTATTGCTTCTTCTCCATTGTAATTTGAAAATAAATAAACAAGTATAGCAGCTACAGCCTAAGAAGGGAGTGGTGATCAGGTCAGACCCCTCATCGATGACAACCTGGAACATTCCACCAGGTTAGACACCTGGACAGCAGAGGTGTTGCCTGAGGTGTTGCCTAAGCAACTAAAAAAATCTAAAAATTGGCAATAATGTTGAGTGTCAGTTACAGTCCCAAGACCAGCTACTATGACAAGCACTGGGGTTTGCTCCACTAAACTTCTAATATGAAATCATAGAGGAACTTTTCTGGGATGGGGAGAAATGATCATGTAATGCAAGTGGATCCCAGCAGCACAGAGATGGACCAAGTAAGTGGACACCAATTTGCCTTATCCAGATCCCCTCTATAAGGCCCAAGGGACCTTTCTCTGGCTCTTAGGGGTGCTGCCTACTGAAAGCTCACAGCTGAATCTCTTCCCAAAGTTTATGCCCCTTGTTAGTTGTCCCTTGCACCATTTCAGAACAACTTTGAAGAACTATTTCATTCCAACACTCCCTGAGAGATTACCCTGAAGCCTTGGTACAACTGCATCACAGTGCATCTCCCTCTGCCTAATCCTATGGCCCTCACTTCCCCACAGGTGCTATTGCTGTGAATGCTTTCCGCATGCTGATTTCCATCACAGAGTTGTTTTCTGAAGAACCTAAGAAAAGCTGCATTCACTTTTGGGAAGTACAGTACCAAATGAAAAAGAAAGAACATACCTATGAAACAAATTGAGTTTAACAGCGAAGGGGGGGGGGGGAGCCTCCAAACCTTGTTTCAGTCATGGCTTTTATCTAAAATACCATCCAGATTATGAAGCTCCTTTCCTATCATCACACTTTTCTCTAAGGTTTTTCTTTGTGTCCTAGGCGTAGAGTTACACCAGGAATTAACCTTAGACTCAAGTTTCTACAGGCATAAGTGTGCTTCCTTCCTTCTAAGAAACAGCCAACACGAATTTTTAAAAAAGCACACCTAGGGGTGCCTGGGTGGCTTAGTTGGTTAAGTGTTGGCCTCTTGATTTCAGCTCACATGGTGCTCTCACAGTTGTGAGATGGAGCCCTTCAACAGGATCTGCACTGAGTGTGAAGCCTGCTTGGGATTGTCTCTCTCCCTCCCTCTCTCTCTCTCTGCCACTATCCCACTCACACTCTCTCTCTCTCTGAAAATAAATTTAAAAAAGTCTTTAAAAAATATTTTTAACAATTTAAAAATCATACATAGTATAATAAGCCCACTAGATGTACTTGGTAACAAATCACCCCTTGGTTTCTTGGAGTTGGAAGTCAGCTGGATTCTATACGTAAAGGATTCTCACATGGAGTGATTCAAAGACAGACTTAAACCACATAGGTTAAAATAGCTCTGGTGTGTATTTCATTGGATTTCTCTACTGGATCCCATTAAACCTTTCTTATTAATATCCTATAATAGGTCTAAAAGGAGAATCTAAACTTGTATTTGCTCAAGGGTAATTCTGAAAGGTTGAGTGTGGAGTAAATATTCCCTTTTCAGGTAGTGAGAGGCACAGTTCAAAGGGGAAGGAGATTGAAAGGAGGATTACTAGAGTTTGAGGATAGTAAGGTGAGGGGATGAAAGAGAATGGTTTAAAAGACTCTGCCAGTGGAGCATGGTTTCATGCAACGAAGAGAAAAAGGAGGTTAAATGGATTAAGGTGCAGTTCACAGGTTTGATCACACCCCACTGGGAAGCCAGGTATTTCTAACATATAATTACTCTTGAATTCTCTTTTCTGAGAACCACAGCTTGAGAATGCATGCAAGTGGAAAAGCCATCAATGGGCTGCAACTAGATCACTGGGAACTTAAGTAAGTACAGACTGTTTAAATAACTGCTACTCAGCCCCAGCAATCCAACTGTTTCCAGGAGACTGCTGTGCTGTCTGGCCCTATGAAATGGGCTCTTTTCCCCACCCCAAAGAGCAAAGGTCAACTAGGTCTCTGAGTGTGACCATCCACCCCACTATTTCACCTCTCTTTCCCCTCTGCCCTCACTCCAAGTGCACGAGAAAGGAAAGCTCCTGGATTCCTTCCCCCATGGAGACTGCCAGGCCACCCCTTGGTGCTGAATGGGAAACGGTGTGGTATTGGGTTGGTGCTTATTTATTTGGTTTGGTGCATTTACCAATCTGGGCCAATGGAAGATTTCATAAACCAAGTGTTTTCTAAATTAAGGTAGCCTCAGCAAACATAGAATATGACCGATAACCTATAACCAAGCAGTTTCTCACAGAGAGTTTCCACAGAGATTACTGTTTCATCAATCAAGATGTTTCAGCCACTGAGTGAGAAGCAAGGTATTTAAAGAAAAATAAAGTACAGAACCTGTATTCAAAGGTTCAGCCTGGTTGAGGAACAGAACAGGAGATACAGCAGTATATAATGTTCAGGGAATGGGGCTCTGGATGAGGCAGACCTGGGTTCAAATTCCTGCTCCACCATTTACTCGCTATAGAATCTTTGTCAGGTTCTTTAATTGTTTGGACCCTCAATTTCCTAATCTATTAAATGGAGATAATTGTCCCTCAAATTTTTAAGAATTAAATGCAACAAAATAAAAAGTTTAACACTGTGCTTGGCACATCGAAAATGTTCGGTAAATGTCAGCTACTATTTTAATGATTATTCAGGATGGGGGTAGATAGGTACTGACTGAAACTAACAAAGACATTTTAGTTAAATGTGCTAAAATGCCCAACACCAAAATCATCCATGACTTTGGATGGGATATTGTCACAATGAGACTCATTCTCCACATTCTAATGTTACCTATTTATATGTTATCACTCCTATCAATGGTTGAGATTCTATTAGTGCAAAGAAGCAGAGCATAAGTAAAGCATCCACATGTCCTGCACTCATCCTGGATAGCAGCATCTCCTGTGGGCCTCCAATGAGTGGTATGAGTTGGGAAATGCATGGTAAAGTCACAAGGTGGAGGTCCAACACATGAGCAGAACAAGTGTCCTCACCCTGGCTTAATTTTAATCCTAATCTGTAAACTGGATTTATATGAAAAGGAAAACAAATAAATGTGCTATCTTCTAAGAAATAAATATTTTCATTTTAACGGTTACCTTCTTTGTGTACACTCTGTTTTAACTTAGAGTAATAACAACTTGTGAAGTTGTGGGTTTCTCTTGGTAGGAGACCTTCTCCCCACACTCTCCAAAGAAGCCATTGCTTCTTTTACCTACAACCTACCCATGTTTACAAGCCCCAAATACTTCCAAATTACCACATGTGAAGAAATTATATGTATTTATTTTTTGAAAACTTTAAAGACTGCCGGAGATAATAGAACAATGTGGGAAATACAGTTCTTTTAATATGTTAGCAGTCAGTCAGTGCATATTTTATTAGTTATTCACAGGGTATGTGATACTTATATTAGATATAAATTTGACAAAAATGTATTGTAATGGAAGAAACAGTTCCATACAGATAACATATTCCACCGGGAATCAATTACTATAAAGGATAATTTTCCCCTGGAAAATTCAGATGTGTAGGAGCAGGGTTTTTTTTAATTCAGGTCTAGATTTATAATTAAAATCATAACTGTCTCAACAATAATGGAATGCTTTTCTTTAAGGCTTCAAAGCATTTGCTGGAAAACGATTAAATGGTTTTGCCATTGCTTCAGACCGTCAACTAAGATGTATTCCTTGAAAAAGAGCCCCATGTCCAGACCATAACCTTTAAGAGATTAGAGGAATAATCTGAACCTGTAACAGCACCGACCGCTGTGCTCAAAAGTATAAATATTCCTGTCTTTGACTGGCACTTAGCATTATAAAAGAAGAATGATGTCCTCTATTACTGCAAGGAAAGAATCATCAATTCTGTTTACATGAAGATTTTCTAGGTCCTTGCGTCAATCATTTCATAAAATTATTGATTAAAGGAAATAGAAAAGTAGTGAAATGGCATAAATAATAGAAAAACATTGAAAACCTGCACACACTCAGTGTTTTGAGCTTATGATGCAGATCTCAATTCAAATTTAACCTTCAAGCACAAATGTCAGGGAATGTGCCATCATTTTACTGAGCATCCAAGGTCAATCAATTATTTCTGTCTACTTAATACACAATTAAACACCCATTACAGAAAATACAAAAACCTAAGATTCAGATACTAGTTCCTCTTTTTATTTGAATGTTAAATTTATCCGAATATTAAAAGGAGAATATATTTAAGTGTGCAATTTGAAGAAGTATCATATCACAAAGTGAACAAAATGCATATATCAGATATAGAACATTATCAGTACCTAGAAGACTTCTATCTGCCCCATCTGAGTCAGTAATTTCTCCTCCTTCTTCAAAGGTAATAGGGACAGGTTTGTAACACCATAGATTAATTTTTGACACTCTGTGAACTTTATATAAACTGAATCATATAGATGACTGTGTGCCTGGCTTCTATTAATCAACAGTATAGCTTATGAAAAGCATCCATTATATGTATATCTATAGTTAATTCATTTATTTTCATTGCTGAAAACTAATCAACTTTATAAATGTTAAAAAAATTAATTTTGCTATTGATGGACATTTGAATTGTTTACAGTTTGGGGATATTACACAAGTAATTTCACTATGGATAAACTTGTACATATTTTTGATGCACATGTATAAACATTCATGTAGAAGACATTCCAAAAGTTCTGGTTCACAGTTTATAAACATATTTAACATTCATAAATGATGACATTTGATGTCAAATAATCATCCCAAAGTAGGTGTACCAAATCTTCCCAAGTAGGTATATCAAATTATTTTCCCATCAGAAATTACCTTGAATTCTTACTCCTAGTTTAGATACCTGTTTAATGTTTTAGACATTCTGGTGGGAATGTAATTATAAAATCATGGAGCTTTAAATTTGTGTGTCCCTGGTGACTAATGAAATTGGGGGGGTTTATATCTGCTTATTGGTCATTTGAATAGCCTTTTCAGGACAGAGGATCCAAAGCAGGCTCTGCACTGACAACAATGAGCCTGATGTGGGGATTGAACTCATGAACTGTGACATCATGACCTGAGCCAAAGTCAGACGCTCAACCAACTGAGATGCTCATTCTTGCCCACTTTATATTGTATATTTTCTTGATTTGAAGAAAATTTTCATATATCCTGAAAAAGAACCCTTTTATAGATTATACATGTTGCAAAATATTCCCTCTCTTTGCCTTACGTTTTCACTTTTTTAATTGTGATAAATGGAGGGTCCTAATTTTAATAAGCTGATAAAATATCAATCTTCCCTTGATAGTTATTACCTTTTGTCTCTGTTTTTTGTTTGTTTTACTCCAACAACATGAAGATATCATCCTAAGTTATCTTTTGTAAGATGTTATTGTTTTTACTTTTATTAGATCTACAATCTAATTGGAATTAATTTTGTTCATGGCTTGAAGTAATGGTGAAATTTTATTTTTTTCCATATGACTATCCAAATTATATATATTGAAAATACTTTCCTTTCTTCATCGCTATGCAGAGCCACTTGGTCATAGTGCTAAGTGCTCATACATGCCTGGGTTAAGTTTTCATTGTCTCAATTTTGTTCCTTTAGGTGTTTATCCTTGCATTAACAGTCTATTTGCTTCATTATTATAACTTTATAATAAATCTGGGTATTTATTTGTAAGTCCCTGGTTTTGGTCCTCTTCTTCAAGATCATCTTTGCTGTTATTGGTTCTCTGTTTTCCAAACCAATTTTAGAATTAGTTTGTCAATTTTCATTAAATGATTCCACTTGAGTTTTCGTTTGGGTTTCATTGAATTTGTAGATAGATTTGGAACATAATTATCTATATAAAATGTGATTATATGCCTTTATTTAGGTCATCTTCAATTTTTTTCAATGGTGTTTAATTTATAAGACCTCTGTAGAGGTCTTGAAATTGTTATGTTTAAAGCAATTATACCTAAGTTATTTTATATAGAATTAAACCTAGCAGTTTATTTAATTTAGATTTTTTTGAGCTTTATTGAGATACAATTTACATGTGACATTTTAAAGATTTAAGGTGTACAATATGATAATTTGATACAAGTATATATTGTGAAATGATTACCAAAATAAGGTTAACACATCTATGTAACCTTATATAATTACTTTTTTTGTGTGTGCACAGTGAGAACATTTAAGATCTACTTCCTTAGCAACTTTCAAGTATATAATACAGCATTGTTAACTATAGTCACGATGCTCTATGTTAGATCCCCAAAACTTACTCATCTTATAGCTGAAAGTTTGTATGCTTTGATCAATATCTCCCCCTTCATCTTTCATGTATATATAAATGGATATATATTTTATACCTATAAAATATATTTATATTTATATATGGATATATATTTTATATCTATAAAATATATTTATATATTTATATAATATTATATATATCCATTCATCCATTGATGGATACTTAGTTGTTTCCATGTTCCGATTACTATAAATAATGCTGCAATGAACATGAAAGTGCAAATGTTTCCTAGAGACACTGATTTCATTTCCTTCAGATATACTCCCAGAAGTGGGATTGCTTGATCATAAGGTAGCTCTATTTTCAATTTTTTAAGGAACCTCCATACTGCTTTCCATAGTGGCTGTACCAATTTACATT
This sequence comes from Herpailurus yagouaroundi, assembly GCF_014898765.1. Taxonomy (NCBI): domain Eukaryota; kingdom Metazoa; phylum Chordata; class Mammalia; order Carnivora; family Felidae; genus Herpailurus; species Herpailurus yagouaroundi. The sequence goes on along the minus strand of NW_024412395.1, from coordinate 32,928,834 downwards.
CCAGTGAACAATGTAAAAGAGTTCCAATTTCTCCACATCCTCACCAACACTTGTTATTTCTTGTCTTTTTGATAACAGCCATCCTAGCAGGTAGGACAATATCTCATCGTGGTTCTGATTTGCATTTCCCTGATGATTAATAACATTGAACATCTTTTCATATATTGGTGGTTTGTGTGTTTTCTTGGAGAAATGTCTATTCAAGACTTTAGGCCATTTTTAAATTGGGTTATTAGAGTTGGTGTCCTTCCTTCCTTCCTTCCTTCCTTCCTTCCTTCCTTCCTTCCTTCCATTAGGGTCTGTGCCTTTAAAGGAGCAAACACCTCTTCCAATCTTTATAGACAGGTTTCAGCAGGTAAAAACCTTTCCTTGTCAGTTTCCCAGGCTGATGGGATTACCAGAATTGCAGTCATGTGGGTTGGAGCCAATTAGGAGGCTGCCTTAGGGTTTGCAGTGGGATCTGCCTTCAGTGGTCTTGTCACCAGGGATTCAGGCAGGCATGGATCCTGCCAGATCCCTGGTGGATGAGGTTGCTTCCAATACCTTTTCCAGTAGGGTGGTGCTGGAACAAGGGTCCAAAGTTGGGTCCTTAGACAGCAGGCCGATTACCAGGTGTGCAGATGGGTGTGGTTCCAGCCAGATCCCTGGGAAGGCCCCTGTTTGGTCATTGGATGGTCCCTGGGTGGGCAGAACTGGCCCTGGACTGTGGCTGAGAGGGCCTGGAACTAAGCCTCAGGACTATGTCAGATTCACAGCCAAGAGTGAAGTCCAAAGACCTGGCTCTGGAGGCACAGACGGGCATGTCTCCCTCTAGGTCCCTGGGCAGGCTGGGCTGCTCCCTGACTGCACCTGAAGAGGCTAAAGCTGACTACAAGATCCTTTCAGAATCTCTGGGGGCTCACACAGGAATGTCTCCTGCCAGGTCTTTGTGCCAGCAGGTCTCATTGTGGACTGTAGATGGGAAGGGGCTGCAGTCAAGTTTAGGGCCATTTTAGGATCTCTCTGAGTAGATTGGAGTGTCTCCTACTGGAACCCCGGATCCTCAGGAATGTGGCAGACTGTGGCTATCAAGGCTGGAGCCAAGTGCAGGTCCTTTTTAGGATCTCTGGGAGCATAGAAAGGAGTTTCTTCTGCCAGGTCCCTGTGCCAATGGGACTGCCGGTAGATTGTGGCTATAGTGGGTGAAGCCAAATTATAGGACCCCTTCAGAATCTACAGTCTGAGTTTGTCAAGCTTACCTGTAGGGACAGCTGATTAGGGATGGAACAGGTTCACAGGCCATTTTTGTGTCCACAGATGGAACTGAGGTCTGTATGCATGGGTGTGCATGTCTCTTCCCAGGTTCCTAGGCTTATAGTGCTGGTGGCAGAACCAAGGCCAAATAGGACAGTAGTTGAATCCTCAGGATACAGAGCTGTTTCCAAGTCTGTAGTTGGGACCTCTGTTGGTGAGTTAGCTGCCTAGGTTCAAGCCTGCCTTCTTAAAACAGCTCTCCTCAGTGTTAAATTGCACCAGGGTTTCACAGTCTCCTACCTGGATCCCATAGCTCCCACAAAGGCACTTTTGGATGGATGTTAAATTATCATTTTGAGGAGGATAAGCATGGGGGGGGGCATCTTACTCCACCATCTTGCTGATATCACTTTGGATTTAATCACAGCTTAGTGCAATTATCATAGTAATTTTAAATTTTTTACTTCTAGTTTATAGAAAAATTCAATACATTTTTGTATATTGACTTACACCTGACAGTATCTTAAACTTATGTGTTAATTATAATAATTAACCTATAGATTCTTTTGGATTTTCTGCACATACAGTCATGCTATTTGTAAAATAATAGCTTTCACCTCACTTAACGGAAACTATAGTTGCTTAAGCCCAGAACTTTGGAGTCATTCATGACTCTTCTTGTCCTTATATTCCACATTCAATTTATTTTAAAAATTCTCCTGGTTTCCCCTTGAAAATAGTTCCAAAACATTTCCCTTTATCATCAGTCTAGAAGTCACCATCATCTCTCATTGAGATTATTGCAAGAGCCCCCAAATGGTCTTTGTGCTTCCATGTATGACTCCCTTTCAAGCAATGAGCAATGGAGCTATCAGAGAGATACTGTAAAAACACGTGAAGTCATGTCACTTGCAGTTCAACACTTGTCACCATCTCTATCCCACTCAGAGTAAAAGCCAAAGTTGTTAGGGTGGTCCACGTGGTCTGCCTTGATCTGGGTCCTCATTACTTTTCTTCATCTCCATTTTCTGCTGCACTCACTGCCTGTGCTTACTAACTTCTCTATTTCTTGAGCAAGCAAGAAACCCTCCTGCCACAGGTCATCTGTATTGCTATTTTCTCTGCTGGGAACATTCCCTCATTTCCTTTTAATATTTTCTCAACAGGAATTACCCTGACCTATTTATGATGTAAACTCTTCTTGAATAGCAGCACTCCCTACCCTCCTTACTTTTTTTCATAATATTTATCACTCGTTGACATACTTACTATATTACTTATTTTGTTCATTACTGTCTCCAATTAAAAAAATCTATTAAAGATCATAATTTTGTCTCTTTTTTTCCAAACTGTATCTTTAGTGTCTAGTACAATTCTGGGAACTCTCTAAATATTTATTTAAACAATTAATAAGGCATGCATTTTTGCAAATGCTATATGATTTCAACTATTCTAAAGAGATTCAGAAAAACAGTTTTGGAAAATTGTATGGCTTTCCTCATTTACCATTGGAAGCTTCATAACATAAACACTGATTTTCTTTTATATTTTTTCTGTATCTTTCTTCACTTTTTTTGAAGAAACAGATGCTCTTTTTTTGTATTTATTATAGAGAGAGTAAAAGTGGGGGTGAGGGGCAGAGAACGAGAGAGAGATAATCTTAAGCAGACCCCATGCTCAGTGTGGAGTCCAATGGTGGGACTTGATCCCATGACCCCAGGATCATGACCTGAACTGAAATCAAAAGTCAAATGGTCAACTGACTGGGCCACCCAGACACCCTTTCACTTTTCAAACTATATTGTCAAAGAAAACATTTGTTTTTTTTAAATTTGCTGCTGCATTTTTAAAATAAAAATACTATGTATTAAGTCAAATGTAAACAAGTAAATTACAAAACAGTAGTAAACATCAGATCTCAATTGATTTGTGTAGGATTAGTTTTCTAAACATGAAGAGGAAAGTAAATAGTACCTCCTAACATTTGATATGCTGTTCACAAACTCACATAATTAGGCAAACAGGTTAAAGGTTGTACAGCAATATAATTTTTCTTGGTTCTCTTCATTTCAATTTTAGCAGGATAGATTTGTAGAATAATAAAATTGGTGATTCAAAACCATAATGATCTTCAGTGGTAGCTCAAACAGTGTGGATATCCAGTCATGCCATGATGTTGGAAGGTTTTACAGACGTTAGCAAAACTTGACTTCTCTTATGTTATCAACCAAATTTCCTTAGATTAGTATTTTGACCTTTTCAAGTCTGATAAGCTCTCAGGGGGGAAAAAACACTATCATTTCTGTTTCTTTTGAGGTGACAATTTGTTGTACTTTATAATTTCCAAAGAATCTTTTTGTGCAATAGCTCCTTTAATCCATAAATCACTCTCTGAAATTAGCATGTGTGTCCCAATTCTACTGATAGGAAAATGAGTCTTGAAGCAGTTAATTGTGTTTTTGGAGGACAGCAAGACATGTAAAAGTCATGAGTTAAAACTAGGCCTTCTGACAACAAACATGGCCACAGCTCTTCTCACTCTGCCCCATATTACAGTCGTAACACTAGGAGGGTTGTAAACCAAAATAATGTGATGGAAGAAGTTCTCTCAAGTTCTTAAGAGTAAAAGTAACATTTTGGTGGTTCAAAAACAGCTGTCAAATAAGAGAATAAATGGAACATTACTATGTCCCATCATACCTTGACATCCCCCTTCTGCCCTTGTAATCTTGGTAACTTTGGAAGCTGCTATCATATTTTTTAAGAAAGAATGCTAATTTTGAAATTTACAAATCCATTATTTCATTTTAGCATCAAAAAAAAAAAACTAATAAAGAAGCTTATTTGTTCATTTGTTTATGTCTTGTTTTCCTAATTGAATAAAATGCTGTCATGACAATGAACAAATGATATCAACTGATACAAAGGAAGTCCCTCCTAATGAATATTGTCCTCTTACCCTCCTTATAAATGACTGAGGAGAACTCACTTCATTTCTGTTTCCCCAGGATCCTCACAGCGCCCATTTGTGGAAGTGGGTGTGGTGAGGAGACATCATTATTTCCAGAGTCACGTTAGAGATATCTATGACTTCATGTATTACAAGTAAAATGTCCAGGAAATTATGTTGGCTTAGATTTCTATACTTTCATAAAAGCCTATGGAAAATTTATTTATTTATTTATTTAGAAAAAAAATTTTTTTTACATTTTATTTATTTTTGATAGACAGAGAGAGACAGAGCACAAGTGGGGTAGGGGCAGAGAGAGAGGGACACACAGAATCTGAACCAGGCTCCAGGCTCTAAGCTGTCAGTACAGAGCCCCACGCGGGTCTCGAACTCACAAACCGCGAGATCATGACCTGAGCCGAAGTCAGACGCTTGACCGACTGAGCCACCCAGGTGCCCCAAGCCTATGGAGAATTTAAAGAGCTGCTAGAAAACAATTAGAACCCCACATTAAGGGATTGAGGGAGCTTGAGTAACATATTTGCTGTTTGGATAAGGAAATTAAGCTATGTAAAAGAGAAATCATAACCTACAGAAACCTACACTTGACTCAAAATTCTACAGTTTTACATGAAAGTTTATTGTTTTTCCAGCCCAATTTATCTGGGAAATTTCCATGTTTGCCAAATTTGGGAAGTCACTGACATTGGCAACACTTGCTTCAAGGACTCTTTAACTGGTATTTTATAAGACTAAATATATGTATCTTGTTGATTGAAAGCATTATGTTTCTTTTTTACATCTCTAGATTACTGCCCCAAACAACAATTACTAAATTTAATAATAAACATATCAGACTTGCATTAATTGGTGGAACAAGTGGAGACATATAAAATGTGACTTGTCATAGAACAGATTACAGGGTATTATGCTATCTTGTCCATTTAAAAAATCAAAACTATAAACAGAAGATCAATAGTACAATAGCATGTGTAAAAGAGTAAAGGCTCTAGGCAGGAGCCAGTTTGGGGCGTTAGTTCAGGAACTAAACAATGCAAGTGAGACCGAAACACAAGAGCATGGGAGAGAGTAAAGTTATATGAGGTTGCAGAGGTGAGTTGGGGCCAGAGCATGCATAGTCTTGAGAGAAAGTCATGATAGTAATTTTGGCTTTCTCCTAAGAGCAGTATGAAACCAAAAAAGGAATCTAAGTTATGCAGTGGCATGATGAGAACTGTATTTTTAAAACATTGCTCTGGCTGCTGTGTGGAGATTAGAGTTTGGTGAGAAGATTCAGAGAAAGGATTTTGGAATCTAAGAGAAAGAGTGGTGACTCACACTAGAGTAGTGCTATAGAGATGGAGAGGGGACAATGGGTTCATGATAAATAACAGGGAGCATTACTCTCCTTCTAGACCACATCCTAGGCACACGTATCATGGTCCATCTGAATACAGCTACTGGCTAGTATAAGATACCCATGGAAGTCCAAGATCATTCCTCGTTATTATTAGGTATAAGAAGAACTTACTGGTTTAGGTTCACACCCCCTGTCCATGCTGTGCTCAGTTGCTTTGTAAGAGGCAGGAAAAGAACATCTTTTGGTATATTGCAATGTGTGCACTTGGCCTTCAGGAGCTGGCACATGGTAGGGGAGGAATGTTGACTGTCAGCAGGCCACAAGTGCAAATAGAAAGGCTCAGCCACTCCCCATGGACCCTTGGTTTAAAAGTTCAAACACCTGCCAAATCTGTAGCTTTAACCACCCTAGCTGAGCAGCCCTCTCTCCCACCTGACACAAGGACAATAAATAAACAGATTCAATCAGTCAAAACTTGCCTATAAACAGTCCCATGAAATGTACCATGGCCTTAGAAAGAATACATTAACCTTTTTAAATGAAATACCAACAGTTCCACACAAAGCCCAGTGCAATTATCCTCTAAAAAAATGATAATAAGGAGGGAAGGCAGGTACTGCCTATCTCATATTAGAAGGATACCAAGGTCTTCACGGGCAAGAGGAAAAAAGTGTATGATAACAGGTGTTTTGTGCATTATGCTTAGAACTTGATATAATTTACTTATTGGTGTGAATTGGATTGGCAAACTACAACCTGCAAGCTAAGTCCAGCCCAACACCTATTTGTTGAGTAAAGTTTTACTGGAACACAGCCTCAACCATTTGTTTATGTGTTGTTTTCAGCTATTGTCATGCTACAACATCAGAATTAAGTAAATGCACCAGACCGTATGGCCAACAAAGCCTGAAATATTTACCATATGGCCCTTTAGAGAAAAATATGTCAACTCTGATCTCTAAGCAGAACTTAAGAGAGTAGCAGACTTCTTTTAGGCAATCTTTACACCAAGTTCTTGATGTCTATGCATAGATACTACTCACATAGATACCTTTCAATCCAAATTCTATTTGGTGCTAATAAGAGATGGAAATGGGCTACTGATTCTTCTTGAACTCCAAAAATTAGGTCAAATGTTGCTCTCACAGTAGGCACTTTTGTGTGTTTGAATAGCACAGTCTTCCATTAAAAAAAAAAAAAGATTATAAAGTTGTGGGGTAAGCTTAGGAATCCCCCAGGCTTACACCAATGGGTTTACAAGGCATAAAGAAGTACAAAGCCATAAGATACTCACACCAGAGTTTGGGCAAACAAGATCAGGACCCCATAATAGGGAGGTGCAAAGGCACCTTAGAATAGAGAGGGGGTGCAGAGCCCCCAGAATAGAGAGGGAGGGGCAAAGGCCCCAGAATAGAAAGGGGTGCAAAGGCACCCAATACAAAGCTATATGAGGTAAGCAAGATTAGGTGTTCAGGGCAGAAGCGCCTCCCAATTTAGTACTATAGCAGAAAGCTGCTTTCACAGGAGGGAAGAGGTAAACAGGTAAATTGGGCTATAGACTGCTGAGCTGCAATGAAGCAGCCCAGAGTGGAGATGATTAACAAAAGAAAAGGTGCCTTGTTAACCCTGAGGTTATTTGTCCTACCTGTCTCATCCCCTAGGCTAGCTAAGATAAACAGAGGTGGTGCCTCATATCCGCTGTAAACAGCCTTCCATCCATCTGCCTGGTGCCAATATTTTGTTTTGTATGAACCCAAACCCCTAACCCCAAATATCTTCAAGACTCCCTTTCCCTCACATCCACTAGTTAATGTTCACAGATTCATCGTCTCTTTGTGCATGTCCATCGCGATGTTTGTAAATCTTCTGATCCTAATAGAAACGGGGCAAGGACACTTATTCGGGGCTCTTGCCTTTTCCTGGACATTAGCCATCTCTCGTTTTTCATTCTGCATCCTGCTCTCTTGCTAGACAAGAGAGAACTTTAGACTTGGAGTCTATGACATTAAGTTAAGCCCTCTTTGAAATAATAATGATCTGAGGAGAAAACTGATTTTGAAAAACTCAGAAAAAGCCTCTTTAAACCAACCCTTGATAAAGTGAAGATCTGAAATTTTCAAGCTGCATCCAACTGCCCTTGGATCCACCAAATCCATAGCCCTCCAGTAGAAAATATGTTAAATAGTAAGAACCCCATAGTGGACTATGCTATTTTAAGTGACTTTGTAACACCTGTTTAACATGAAAAACTCAGTAGCAATCATTCTGCTGCTCTAGGCAAAGTGTAATTCCATTCCTACTCAATTTTCCTGTGTAAAAACAGGTATACAGGTTAGGTTTCTTAGAAACTGACATCCAACTACTTGATTTCCATTCTGGCTCATGAACCCAGTGAACATCTTTTTTTTCCCCCGTTTCAAGTTTTCATTTAAATTCTAGTTAGTTAACATATAGTGTAATATTGGTTTCAGAGTAGAAGTTAGTGATTCATCACTTACATGTAATACCCAGTGCTCATCACAAGTGGCCTCCTTAGTACCTATTATACCCTTAATTCCTAAATACCTATTTAGCCCATCCCCTGCCCACCTCCTCTCCAGCAACCCTCCATTTGTTCTCGATAGTTAAGAGTTTCTTATGGTTTGCCTCCCTCTCTTTTTTCCCTTCCCCTATGTTCACCTGTTTTGTTTCTTAAATTCTACATGAGTGAAATCATATGGTATTTGTCTTTCTTAGACTTATTTCACTTAGCATAATTACTCTAGTTCTAGCCACATCTTTGCAAATAGCAAGATTTCATTCTTTTTGATGGCTGAGTAATATTCTATTATATATGTATGTGTGTGTATATATATATATATATATATATATATATATATCTCACATCTTCTTTATCCATTCATCAATCAATGGACATTTGCACTCTTTCATAGTTTGGCTATTGGTGATAATGCTGCTATAAACATTGGGGTGCATGTATCCCTTCAAATCTGTATTTTTTGTATCTTTTGGGTAAATACCTAGTAGTACAGTTGCTGGATCATAGGATAGTTCTATTTTTAAATTTCTGAGGAATCTCCATACTGTTTTCCAGAGTGGCTACACCAGTTTGCATTCCCACCAACAGTGTGAGAGGGTTCCCCTTTCTCCACTTTCTTGCTAACATCTGCTGTTTCCTGTGTTAATTTTAGTGAATCTGACAGGTATGTGGTGGTACTCATAGTTTTGATTTGTATTTCCCTGATGATGAGTGTTGGTGATCATCTTTTCATGTGTCTGTTTGTGATGTCTATTTGTGTCTTCTGCCCGTTTCTTAGCTGGATTATTTGGTTTTTGAGCATTGTCAAGACACTATGGTACTGGCACAAAAACAGACACATAGATCAGTGAAACAATAGAAAACCCAGAAGTGGGCCCACAGCTATATGGTCAACTAGTATTCAAAAAAGCAGGAAAGAGTATCCAATGGAAAAAAAAGATAATCTCTTCAACAAATGGTGTTGGGAAAACTGAACAGCAACATACAGAAGAATGAAGCTGGACCACTTTCTTACACCATACACAAAAACAAATTAAAAATGGATGAAAGACCTAAATGTGAGACAGGAAACCATCAAAATCCTAGAGGAGAAAACAGGCAACAAGCGCTTTGACCTTGGACACAGCAACTTCTTACCAGACATGCCTCCAGACACAAGGGAAACAAAAGAAAAAATGAACTATTAGGACTTCATCAAGATGAAAAGCTTCTGCACAAGTGAAGGAAACAATCAACAAAACTAAAAGGCAACCTACCTATGGGAGAATATCTTTGCAAATGACATATCAGATAAAGGATTAGTACCCAAAATCTACAAAGAACTTATCAGTGAACATCCTGAACCAAGTTAAATTAAATGTCTTCAGTGTTGGTGCATGGTAAGTGGTATGAATTTTATTTGTTTTCTAATATTATCCATCTCAATAGAGTTTGAGAGCAGTAAAATTTAAGACTGGCAGGTGCCCTTCAGTTTTGTAACAATGGTCACACACCTAGTATTTAACAGACCTCATGAGAAAACCCAGGAATCCTATTTTTGACTAAATCACAGGCAAACATTAAAAAGTCTAGCAAGGGGCGCCTGGGTGGCTCAGTCGGTTAAGCGTCCGACTTCAGCTCGGGTCATGATCACACAGTTCGTGGGTTCGAGCCCCGCGTCAGGCTTTGTGCTAACAGCTCGGAGCCTGGACCCTGCTTCAGATTCTGTGTCTTGCTCTCTCTCTCTGCCCCTCCCCTGCTCACGCTCTGTCTCTCTCTGTCTCAAAAATAAATTTAAAAACATGAAAAAAATTAAAAAAATAAAATAAAATAAAAAAATAAAATAAAAAGTCTGGCAAGACCAAAATGGAGCACAATAGGGCACAACTCGCATCTACTCTTGGTGGGACTATGAACTGCCACACCATTTTGAACAACAATTTGGCATTATCATGCAAATTAAATGTGTGCATATTCTATGACTCACCAAGTTTACCTTGGTATATAATATAAAGAAAATCTTGCACTTGAACACTAAGAGTCATAATCTAAAATGTTCACAGTAACATTGTTTATAACAGGGAAAAAAGGAAATAATTCAAATGTTCTTCAACAAGAACAAATGGATTAATAAATAGTGATACATTTATGCAATGGAATACTCTTCAGTAGAAAAACTGAATAAATTGAAGTACAGTCTGGAAAAATCTCAAAAACAAAATGGTGGACAACAAAAAATATCAAATCCAAGAGGATTGTTTTCATACACACACACACACACACACACACACACACACACACACACACAAACCTATTTGCTTATGATTGAACAAACACAGAAATACCTGAAAATAAAGACACAGTTAATATTAGGTAGCTCAAGTAACAAGGAGAGTTGAGAATATTAACTTCTCAATTATACATTTTTATTGTTTAACTTTCAAAAAGAATCATATATTATTGCCACACAATCAAACAAATCTGGTTAACAAAATGAATTCAAAGATTCCCAAGGTCCTTTAACTGTATAGTTATTGATTGTATATACAAACTAATTATATATACAAACTTTGGTTATAACCTTTCTTTTTAACAAGTGACCCAAAAATGGGGCACCTGGGTGGCTCAGTTTGTTAAGCATCCTACTCTTGGTTTCGGTTCAAGTCATGATCTTATGGTTCAATGGGTTCAAGCTCCATGTGGGACTCTGTGCTGACAGTGTGGAGCCTGCTTGGGATTCTTTCTTTCTCCCTCTCTGTCTGCTCCTCCCTGCCTCTCTCTCTCTCTCTAAATAAAAAAATAAACTTAAAAAATTGAAAAAAATAACTGACCCAAAATCTTTAGTTGGTGTCAAGACCCTTTCAAGTGAGCCTTTGCTTTCCATCTAAGCCTACAGGTAAATCTTGTTTTAAATCTCTCCACAGCCTCCTTTTCCCTACTTCTCAATTTGCACAAGAAAAAAACTAAGAAGAATGTGTTTATATATTTGCCTATCATTCTTCTACTTTTGTATCTTTGTTTCTCTTGATAATCTACAAGAAAATATGCATAAGCTTTTAAAAATAAAACAAAATTGGGGCACCCCAGTGGCTTAGTCAGTTGACCGTCCGACTTCGGCTCAGGTCATGATCTCACAGTTCGTGAGTTCGAGCCCTGCGTCGGGCTCTGTGCTGACAGCTCAGAGCCTGGAGCCTCCTTCAGATTCTGTGTCTCCTTCTCTCTCTGCCCCATCCAACACTAATGCTCTGTCTCTGTCTTAAAAATAAATAAAACATTAAAAAAATAAAAATAAAACAAAATATAGAAATAAAAATTTTAATGCCAGAATATTACTTAAAATTTTGTGTTTGCTCTTATTTATTTTTAATGGAGTATGATAAACTTTCATCTCCTTTATTGATGTTTAATTGTTTGAGCTGGGTGTCACTTTATTTTGACAAAGTAACTACAATTTCCCTCAAAGGAACTATATCCCTTGCAATATACAAGATTAGTTTAAATGTTATTAAAAACACTACTTAATTACATAGACAAAAATAATACTACTGGCCAATTCTATCACAACTTTTTTGAATTACTTTCAAAGAGTAGAAATGAATTCATGCTGGTTCATTCATACTTTCTCACTAATTTTACTTTTGAACTTAAAATCGGTATTTGGCAAAATAAGATCCATTTCTAGTCATTTCTAATAACCACTTACTTTACGGCTCTTTGTCTTTGAATCCTATGACTTAGACAAATAACTCAGGTATGAGGATGTTTGCTCTAATTTCATACATCGTTGTATCTGAAGAATACTCCATTGTCATGATATCTGTGATTACTGGCCAGTGTTCCTCTTGTTAGCCTCCTTGCCCATACAAGGTAGAGATCTCATTTGTGACTCCATCTCTGTGACCTACTCCTAGAACCAGTTGTGGTTACTTATTTAAAGCTACAGTGATTTCATGTTTAATCTGTGTGGCCCTTGAAATTTGGGATTTAGCCACAGTGAGCTTGTTACAGAGGCCAATCTGCAAACTGCTATGGTTTGAGTCCAGAATGGAGGTTCTTCTCACAAGGACATCATCTATAAAGTGAATTCACCAGGCTGTTTCAGGCTGACAAGCACTCCTATAGTGAGTCCAGGTCAATCTGACCTTTCCCTCTCTGTAATTAATATTTCATATTTCTCTACATTTCTCAAATTGCAAATCTGTTCATTTCTTTCCTTTTCAAGAAGCTACCTCATTTCTAATTCTTCTAGAGAGAATAGAAGCTATCAGATAGAAACCACCCATAACCCTACCTGTGCACATATTCTCTCCTCCAATCAAAGGCCAGTCCTATAAACTACACTTTAAATCCTCTCTCTGCAGAAATTTTGCACTATTAATTATCCCTTCAAACCTATTACCTTCCATTTTTCTCTATGAATCAATCTCATAAAAAAGTAACATTTCTCAAATATTTTCCATCTCAAATAAAACAAAACAAAACAAAACCACACATTTAATCATATCCCCACTTCCCACCTGTTCAACAGCTGGACATTTATCATAATCATCAGAAAAGTACCAAAGACATTAGTACACAATCCAGTAACTCATCACAAAGTGAATACCTGTGAACCTACTACCCTGGTGAAGAACTAAATAAAAATTCCCAGCTCCCACGAGACTCTCTCCCAATTCATGTCCTCTCCCAATCATTACTCCCTTACCAGAGATCATCACTATTCTGACTTTAGAACACTGTGATTTAGATTTGCCAGTGTTTATATTAATTATTAATTACATATTGCCAGTTGATCATATTAATTCTTTTGTTATTATTTCTCAACATTATATTTTATTTTTTTTTTTAAATTTTTTTTAACGTTTATTTATTTTTGAGACAGAGAGAGACAGAGCATGAACAGGGGAGGGTCAGAGAGAGGGAGACACAGAATTTGAAACAGGCTCCAGGCTCTGAGAGGTCAGCACAGAGCCCGATGCGGGGCTCGAACTCACAGACCGTGAGATCATGACCTGAGCCGAAGTCGGACGCTTAACCGACTGAGCCACCCAGGTGCCCCTCAACATTATATTTTAAAACTCATCCATGATGTTACAATGATTCATTCATTTTTATTACTCACAATTTTTCATGGTATGAATAATTTCAATGAGTTTTAATAAAGTCATGTATCCACCACCCCACACCAGACATAGAAAATTTCTAACATCCCCCCAATTTTTTTCATGTCTCTTTGCAGTCAATTCCCCACCCCTCGACACATACACAGTCCTGGGAAACCACTGATCTGCTGTCACTACAATTTTGCCTTTTCTAGAATTTTGCACAAACAGAATCATATAGTATACAATCTTTTGTGTCTGTCATATTTCACCTAGCATTATGCTTTTGAAATTCATCCACGTTGTTGCATGTGTTGGTAGTTTTTTCCTTTATACTGCTAAGTTGTAGTTCATGGTAGAAATGTACTCCAATCTGTTTATACATTGACCAGTTGTTGGACATTATTGTTTGTAATTTTTATTTGTATTTTCCTTATTACTAATCAGTTGTTTACGAGCCAAGACTTTTTCTTGTCCATGGTTCTATTCATTTGAAGGGGTTCTTTATATATCCTGAATATATGCACTTTGCTATTATTAGGATTGCAAGTACTTCCTCACACTGTGTGTCTTGCTATTGTATTTATTACTAATGCCTTTTGATGAACAGAAATGATCATTTTTATTATACTCAAATACATCAATTATTTCCTTTTCAGTTGGTGCATTTTGTGTCTTCTTCAAAAATCTTTCCCGGGGCACCTGGGTGGCTCAGTCGGTTGATCGTCCGACTTCGGCTCAGGTCATGATCTCGCGGTCGGTAAGTTTGAGCCCCGCGTGGGGCTCTGTGCTGACCGCTCAGAGCCTGGAGCCTGTTTCAGATTCTGTGTCTCCCTCTCTCTATGACCCTCCCCCATTCATGCTCTCTCTCTGTCTAAAAAATAAATAAATGTAAAAAAAAAAATATTTCCCTATCCCAAAAACATTAAATGATTTCCTTTATTATCCTATATTAGCTGTATTAGTTTGTGTTTCATATTGAGATCTATAATGAACCTGGAATTAATTTTTGTAAAAGATGTGAGATAGGGGTTAACTTTCTTTTTCCTTTCAATTTGTTTATTTTTTTAGTATTTTGGTAAAAATATCTACTTAAACTAATAACATTTTTTGAAAAGTCCATCTTCCCCATCATCCTATGTCTCACTTTTATCATAGATCAAGTGTCTATACATGCACTGTTCCCTTTCTGGACTCTGTATTGAGTTTTTTAATCCATAAACATGATGTATGGTCCCATTGTTTAATTCTCCTTAAATTTATCTCTACATACACCCACATGTGTGTAGGTGATCTTTTACATGTTTAGTTAGACTTACTACTAGGTAGTTAATATTTTTGGTTATTATAAAGGTATTTTTTAAAATTTATTTATTTATTTAAGTAATCTCTATACCCAACGTGGGACTTAAACTTACAACCCCAAGATTGAATAGCATGCTCTTCAATTTTTCTTTTCTTAGAGATTCGTGCTAGTGTATAGAAACAATTCATTTTGTATATTACTTCTGCACATCAACCTTGCTAAACTCACTTATTATTTTAAGGATTCACATATAGATATTTTTTTATTTTTCTAATTATGTAGTCATAATTAGACTGTAAATGTAAGTAATGGCATATTTAATTTCTCTTTTAAATACTATATATTTATTTCTTTTTATTCACTAACTGAACTGGCTAGGAGTGCCAATATTCTGTTAACTAGAAGTCATATGCCTCACTTGAGAGAAAGCTTCCAACATTTCACCATTAAATATATTTGATTTAAGTATTTTGTAAATACTATTCATCAGGTTAATGAACTTCCTTTCTGTTCTCGGTATTCTTTCTATGGTAAGAATTATTAAAATTTCAACATAAATGCTTGCTTTTTTTATCACATGCTTTCTGGAGTATATATTAAAATGAATATATTAGGGGCACCTGGGTGTCCGACTCTTGATTTCGGCTCAGGTCATGATCTCGTGGTTTGTGGGATTGAGCATCACATTGGGCTCTGCACTGACAGCCTGGAGCCTGCTTGGGATTCTCTCTTCCTCTCTCTCTGCTCCTCCTCCACATGCTTCCGCCCTCTCTCTTTCTCTCAAAATAAATAAATAAACAAAAATTAATCTATTATTTAGATCCTTTATTGTGTTAATTTGGTGGATTATGTTGATTGATTCTTGAATATTAAACCACCCTTGCATTACTGGAATAAGGCTAAATTTGTCATATATTGGAACTTTTGTATGCTGCAGGATTTGGCTCATGAGTTTGGTTGCCTTATTACTTTTCTTTTCTCTAGGCCTTGTTAAGTTTTAAAAATCAAGGTTATGCTAGCTTCATAAGTTGGGAAGTATTCATTCCTTTTTTCTGGAAGAGTTTGTGTAAGATTGGTATTATATCATTTTTTAAAATTTCTTTTTGATGTTTATTTATTTTTGAGAGAGAGAGTAACAGAGCATGATGGGAGGAGGGTCAGAGACAGAGGGAGACACAGAATCTGAATCAGGCTCCAGGCTTTGAGCTGTCAGCACAGAGCCTAACGAGGGGCTTTAACTCATGAGCTGTGAGATCATGACCTAAGCTGAAGTCGGATACTTAAACAACTGAGCCACCCAGGTGCCCTTGGTATTATTTAATTCTTAAATGTTTAGTAGAACTCACTAGAGAAGCCATCTGACCCTAGAATTTCTTTGAGGGGATAATTTTAGTTACATAATCAACGTATCTAATAGCTAAGAACAATTCAATGGGCTATTTCTTATAATTTTGTTTAAGTATTTTTGTTTCCCTAGAAATTTCTACAATTCATCTAAGTTTATTTCATAATATTCTCTCATGATGGTTTTAATGCCTGTAGGATTTCTAGTGATATCCCTTTTTCATGTCTGCTATTGTTCACTTTTGCCTTCTCTCATACTGTCTTCATCAATCTCATCAGGAATATACCAGTTTTTATAAGCTTTTCAAAGAACAAATTCATTGATTCTGTCAATTATAGCCTTGTTTTCTTTTTTGTTAATTTCTGCTTTTATCTACTTTATCCTTCATTTACTTTCTTTGCTTACTCCAAACATTAACATACTACCTAGACAAAATATATATCTTAAGATGCCAATATTTTAGAATATTTGAAAAGTCATGGTCATTATAGAACTGAAATTTAGCAAAATATGAAGGTGCCTAAATTTAATTATCATTGTGCATGTTTGGGCATTCTGTTTTGGAATTACAATGTTTGGAAAGATATAAAATAAAATCATGCCTAAATTATAATTATTATATTTTTTGAGAAAAAACTTTTACTTCTTTTCATCAAAATTATTAATTATATTAATATAATTTAAATTTTTATATAATTCATTTTCTATTGGCAAATTTAAACTTTTTTCTTGAAATATTATAATCCTTAATTTTTTTAAAAGTTTTATTTATTTTTGAGAGACAGAGAGAGAGAGAAAGTGTGAGAGCATGAATTGGGGAGGGGCAGAGAGAGAAGACAGAGAATCCCAAACAGGCTCCACACTGTCAGTGCAGAGCCCAACATGGGGCTCGTACTCACAAACTGTAAGATCTTGATGTGAGCCGAAATCACAAGTTGGCCACTGAACTGACTGAGCCACCCAGGCACCCCTATATGGTTCTGAATTAACCTCAATTTGGAGAAATTTACTCCACTAAAAATACAGCAACTGGAATTGTCAAATGTCATATTTAACCAAGAGTTATACATATCATAAGTTGCAATGGAGTTGTGTTTGATAGATTATTGCTGCAAAAAAATTACAAAATATTTCATTTCATAAGGTAAATTATTATCACATATATTGCAATTTGCTCTATCTCTTTAAATACTCTCTAGATGCAGACAGTAATATAAAGAATCCATATTCACTTCCTAATATCATGTGCAAACATAAACTCAAAATGAGTCATAGACCTCAAGAGCTAAAAATATAAAACACTTAAAAAAATACATGGAAGCAAATCTTTGTAATCTTGGGTTAGACAAAGAATTCTTACTTATGGCACCAAAAGCACAAACAAAAATGAAAAATAGATAAATTGAGCTTCATAAAAATTAAAAACATCTGTGCTTCAAACGACACCATTAAGAAATTGAAACAACAACCACATATGGGAGAAAGTATTTTCAAATCATATATGTGGCAAGGGACTAATATCTAGACTATACAAAGAACTACATGACTGAATAATAAAAAGACAATTCAATTTTAAAAATGGACAAAGGATCTGAATGGATTTCTTCAAAGAAGATATAAAATGGACATAAGCCCATGAAAAGATTCTCAACATCACTAGCCATTAAGGAATGCAAATAAAAACTACAATGAGATACTACATTATACTTACCAGGATGGCTATAATCAAAAAAAACAATAATAACAAGTGTTGGCAAGGATTAGAAGAAACTGGAACATACACTATTGGTGGGAATGTAAAATAGTAGAACCACTTTGGAAAAAGTTTAGCAGTTCTTTAAATGGTTAAACACAGCAGGAGGGTGGGGGGGGGAGGAGCCAAGATGGCAGAACAGTATGGAAGTTTTTTGTGTGTCTCATGTCCATGAAATACAGCCAGACCAACACTAAACCATCCTGCACACCTAGAACACTGATCTGAGGATTAACACAACAATTTGTACAACCTGAACCACAGAATTCAGCAGGTATGCTGTGTGGAGAGGTGAACTTGGGGAGAGAAAAGCCATGGAGGGCACAGAGCTGCTTTTGCGGGTAGAGAGGGGATGGAGGCAGGGGGCAGAATACAGGAAAAGCACCCCTCCCCAAAAGGAGCTGGAGAGAAAGTAGAAACTTGGAAAAAGCCACAGGGACTAAACTAAACAGGGAGAAAGGAGAAAGGAGAGGAATTAAATTCCATTAAGTCTGTAAACAAGGGGTACACAGAGTCTACAACTCCATAGCTCAATACCTGGCGATGCTCTGGTGGGAAGGGAGAATCCCCAGGAGCAGAATGGGGACCAGGTGGTTCTTGGGCCACACAGGGAAAAGCGGTTCCACTGCTGGAAGGACATTTGGTAGAGACTGTTGAAGCCACCTGGTCCTAGCAGACCCCAGAGATTGGCCACATTCACTGATGCTGGAACAAGGTCGTTAAGGGTGAAGCCTGGTGCCAGATGTGTGTTGTCATTTTCCATAATCCCTAAAACACTGCTGCTACACTATCTCGGGAACTTTTTCTGGGGCCTGCTGGCACCTGGCCACAGTCTCTGGGCACTGGCAGCAGCATGGTCTCCCAAACATTCCTGGGTGCAGCCGGCATTCGGCCATTGCTTAGTGAGATGTTCCACAGAGGGGAGGAACAGGTCAAAGCCGCAGTCCCTCAGAAGTAAGGAGCCAGGGAAAACAGCCACATCTGAGACAAAACTTAGGAGAGAGGTACTACCTGGATGGTGCACAACTGCTGATCAGGGAGAAGAGAGTTCCAATACTAGAGATGGGTAGCTGGGTGACGCCATTTTCACTGCTCCCGCGCATGCACGTACGCACCTACGAGAGCCACAACAATCCACCCCAGTAGGCTAACAGCACCATCTAGTGAAGGACGAAGCTGTTACACTAAGCCACGCCCAAGTGGGCCAACCTCGCTCTTCAAGAACATAAGTCTCACCGCCTGCTTAGTTTATGGACTATAAAGCGCTTCATAGCCTGACTTCTACGGGAAACCATAGTAATTTCAGTCGTATTTCAATCTGTTAGCAGGCCCATCTATTTAAATTTCTTTTTTTTTCTCCTTTTCACTTATTTCCTTTTCTTGAATACAGAAAGAGAAAAACATTCATTTTTATTTTCAATTTTATTAAAAATATTTTTTTATTTTTTTACAATATTTTTTTACTTTTGTGTAAATTTTTTCAAATTCTATTTTACTTCCATCATTTTATTTTAGTCTACTTCAGTATATTCACTTTTTCAAATTTTCAAACGATTTCCTTTTTTTTCTTTTCCTTTTTTCTTTTTCGTTTCTTTTCTTTTTCTTGAATACAGAAAGAGAAAAAAATCATTTTTATTTTCAATTTTTATTAAGAATATTTTTCTTTATTTTTTACTTTTTTTTTTTTTACTTTTATGTAAATTTTTTCAAATTCTATTTTATTTCCATCATTTCATTTTAGTCTACTAGTACAGTCACTTTTTCAAATTTTCAAAAGATTTCCTTTTTTTCTTTTTTCTCTTTTTTGTTTCTTTTCTTTTTCTTGAATACAGAAAGAGAAAAAGTCCATTTTTATTTTTAATTTTTATTAAAAATGTTTTTCTTTAATTTT
Source organism: Herpailurus yagouaroundi (assembly GCF_014898765.1). Taxonomy (NCBI): domain Eukaryota; kingdom Metazoa; phylum Chordata; class Mammalia; order Carnivora; family Felidae; genus Herpailurus; species Herpailurus yagouaroundi. The sequence continues at coordinate 32,909,376 of NW_024412395.1, read as the reverse complement.
TTCTACTATATTCTTTACTGTTGTGTCAATTTTTTCAAATTCTATTTTACTTCCATCATTTCATTTTAGTCTACTTCAGTGTATTCATTTTTTCAATTTTCAAATGATATCCTTCCCCCCCTTTCTTCTCTAGTCTATCAAGCCACTATCAACACCCAGACCAAAGCACACCTATGATCTAGCATCATTTATTTAATTTGTGTGTGTGTTTAATATTTTAATTTTAATATTTTTAAAATTTTAATAATTTTTTAATTTTAATTTTTCTACCTCATTAATTCCATTTCTCCCTTCAAAATGATGAAACGAAGGAATTCACCCCAAAGGAAAGAGCAGGAAGAAACGACAGCCAGGGATTTAACCAATACAGACACAAGCAAGATGTCTGAACCAGAATTTAGAATCACGATAATAAGAATACTAGCTGGAGTGGAAAATGGATTAGAATCCCTTTCTGCAGAGATAAAAGAAGTAAAAGCTAGTCAGAATGAAATAAAAAATGCTATAACTAAGCTGCAATCACGGATGGATGCCGTGGCAGAAAGGATGGATGAGGCAGAACAGAGAATCAGTGATATAGACGACAAACTTATGGAGAATAATGAAGCAGAAAAAAAGAGGGAGATTAAGGCAAAAGAGCATAATTTAATAATTAGAGAAATCAGTGACTCCTTAAAATGTAACAACATCAGAATCATAGGGGTCCCAGAAGAGGAAGAGAGATAGGGGTAGAAGGGTTATGTGAGCAAATCATAGCAGAAAACTTTCCAACCCGGGGAAAGACACACACATCAAAATCCAGGAAGCACAGAGGACCCCCATTAGATTCAACAAAAACCGACCATCAACAAGGCACCTCATAGTCAAATTCACAAAATACTCAAGCAAGGAGAGAATCATGAAAGCAGCAAGGGATAAAAAGTCCCTAACCTACAAGGGAAGACAGATCAGGTTTGCAGCAGACCTATCTGCTTGGCAGAAACTTGGCAGAAACTTGGCAGGGCAGAAAGGAGTGGCATGATATATTCAGTGTGCTGAATCAGAAAAATATGCAGCCAAGAATGCTTTATCCAGCAAGGCTGTCGTTCACAATAGAAGGAGAGATAATAAGTTTCCAGACAAACAAAAATTAAAGAAGTCTGTGACCACTAAACCAGCCCTGCAAGAAATTTTAAGGGGGACTCTCTGAGGGGAGAAAAGATGAAAATATTAAAAAATAATTAAATAAAGACCAAAAGAAACAAAGATTAGAAAGGGCCAGAGAATACCACCAGAAACTCCAACTCTACAATAAACATAATGGCAATAAATTCGTATCTTTCAGTACTCACTCTAAATGTCAATGGACCCAATGCTCCAATCAAAATACATAGGGTAACAGAATGGATAAGAAAACAAGATCCACTATATGCTGTTTACAAGAGACCCACTTTAGACCTAAAGACACCTTCAGATTGAAAGTAAAGGGATGGGAAACCATCTATCATGCTAATGGTCAACAAAAGAAAGCTGGAGTAGCCATACTTACATCAGACAATGTAGACTTTAAAATAAAAACTGTATCAAGAGATGCAGAAGGGCATTATATCATAATCAAGGGAGTTGACCTAACAATTTGTAAACATTTATGTGCCAAATGTGAGAGCACCCAAATATATAAATCAATTGATCACAAACATAAAGAAACTCATTGATAGTAATACCATAAAGTAGGAGACTTCAACACCTCACTCACAGCAAAGGACAGATCATCTAATCAAAATATCAACAAGGAAACAATGGCTTTGAATGACACACTGGACCAGATGGACTTAACAGATATATTCAGAACATTTCATCCTAAAGCAGCAGAATATACATTCTTCTCCAGTGCACATGGAATGTTCTCCAGAATAGACCACATACTGGGACACATCAGTGCCCACATACTGGACAAATCAGCCCTCAGCAAGTACAAAAAGATTGAGATCATACCATGCATATTTTCAGACCACAACGCTATGAAACTCGAAATCAACCACAAGGAAAAATTTGGAAAGGTAACATACTTGGAGACTGAAGAACATCCTACTAACAAATGAATGGGCTAACCAAGAAGTTAAAGAAGAAATTAAGAAGCATATGGAAGTCAATGAAAATGATAACACCACAACCAAAAACCTCTGGGATGCAGCAACGGCAGTCATAAGAGGAAAGTATATAGCAATCCAGGCCTTCCTAAAGAAGGAAGAACGATCTCAGATATAGAACCTAACCTTACACCTTAAAGAGCTGGAAAAAGAACAGCAAATAAACCCCCAAACCAACAGAAAACAGGAAATAAGAAAATTAGAGCAGAAATGAATGCTATCAAAGCCAAAAATAAGTAGAACAGATCGATGAAACCAGAAGCTGGTTCTTTGAAAGAATTAACAAAATTGATAAACCACTAGCCAGTTTGATCAAAAAGAAAAAGGAAAGGACCCAGATAAATAAAATCAAGAATGAAAGAGGAGAGATCACAACCAACACAACAGAAATAAAAACAATAATAAGAGAATATTATGAGCAATTATATGCCAATAAATTGGCATATAATGGACCAACTCCTAGAAACATATACACTACCAAAACTGAAACAGGAAGAAATAGAAAATTTGAACAGACCCATAACCAGTAAGGAAATCGAATTAGTAATCAAAAATCTGCCAAAAAACAAGAGTCCAGAACCAGATGGCTTTCCAGGAGAATTCTACCAAATATTTAAGGAAGAGTTAACACTTATTCTCTGGAAACTGTTCCAAAAAATAGAAATGGAAGGAAAACTTCCAAACTCTTTCTATGAGGCCAGCATTACCTTGATACCAAAACCAGACAGAGACCCCACTAAAAAGGAGAACAATAGACCAATTTTCCTGATGAACATGGATGCAAAAATCCTCAACAAGATACTAGCCAACCAGATCCAACAATACATGAAAAAAATTATTCATCACGACCAAATGGGATTTATACCTGGGATGCAGGGCTGGTTCAATATCCACAAAACAATTAATGTGATTCATCACATCAATAAAAGAAAGGACAAGAATCATATGATCCTCTCAATAGATGCAGAGAAAGCATTTGACAAAATACAGCATCCTTTCTTGATAAAAACCCTCAAGAAAGTAGGGATAGATGGAGCATACCTCGAGATTATAAAAGGCATATATGAATGACCCAACACTAATATCATCCTCAAAGGGAAAAAACTGAGAGCTTTCCCTGTAAGGTCAGGAACAAGACAGGGATGTCCACTCTTACCACTGTTATTCAACATAGTATTGGAAGTCTTAGCCTCAACAATCAGACAACACAAAAAAATAAAAGGCATCCAAATTGGCCAGGAGGAAGTCAAACTTTCACTCTTTGCAGGTGACATGATACTCTATATGGAAAACCCTAAAGATTCCACGGAAAAACTGCTAGAACTGATTTATGAATCCAGCAAAGTTGCAGGATATAAAATCAACACACAGAAATCAGCTGCATTCCTATACACCAACAATGAAGCAAAAGAAAGAGAAATCAAGGAATCGATTCCATTTACAATTGCACCAAAAACCATAAAATACCTAGGAATAATCTAACCAAAGAGGTGAAAAATCTATACACTGAAAACAATAGAAAGCTTAGGGAAGAAACTGAAGACAACACAAAAAAATGGAAACAGACTCCACACTCCTGGATAGGAAGAACAAATATGGTTACAATGTCGATACTACACAAACCAATCTACACATTCAATGCAATACCTATAAAATAATACCAGCATTCTTCACAGAGCTAGGACAAATAATCCTAAAATTTGTATGGAACCAGAAAAGACCCCAAATAGCCAAAGCTATCTTGAAAAAGAAAACCAAAGCAGAAGGCATCGCAATTTCAGACTTCAAGCTGTAATCATCAAGACAGTATGGTACTGGCACAAGAACAGACACTCAGATCAATGGAACAGAATAGAGAACCCAGAAATGGACCCACAAACGTATGGCCAGCTAATCTTTGACAAAGCAGGAAAGAATATCCAATGGAATAAAGACAGTCTCCTCTGCAAGTGGTGCTGGGAAAACTGGACAGCAACATGCAGAAGAATGAACCTGGACCACTTTCTTATACCATACACAAAAATAAACTCAAAATGGATGAAAGACATCTCAATGTAAGACAGGAAGCCATCAAAATCCTCAAGGAGAAAGCAGACAAAAACCTCTTTGATCTTGGCCGCAGCAACTTCTTACTCAACACGTCTCCGGACGCAAGGGAAACAAAAGCAAAAATGAACTACTGGGACCTCATCAAAATAAAAAGCTTCTGCACAGTGAAGGAAACAATCAGCAAAACTAAAAGCCAACCAACAGAATGGGAGAAGATATTTGCAAATGACATATCAGATAAAGGGTTAGTATCCAAAATCTATAAAGAACTTATCAAACTCCACACCCAAAAAACAAATAATCCAGTGAAGAAATGGACAAAACACGTGAATAGACACTTCTCCAAAGAAGACATCCACATGGCCAACTGACACATGAAAAGACGCTCAACTTCATTCATCATCAAGGAAATACAAATCAAAACCACAATGAGATACCGCCTTACACCTGTCAGAATGGCTAACATTAACAACTCAGGCAACAACAGATGTTGGTGAGGATGCAGAGAAAGAGGATCTCTTTTGCATTGTTGATGGGAATGCAAGCTGGTGCAGCCACTCTGGAAAACAGTAAGGCGGTTCCTCAAACTAAAAATAGAACTACCCTATGACCCAGCAATTGCACTACTAGGCATTTATCCACAGGATATAGGTACGCTGTTTCGAAGGAACACATGCACCCCAATGTTTGTAGCAGCACTATAAACAATAGCCAAAGTATGGAAAGAGCCCAAATGTCCATCAATGGATGAATGGATAAAGAAGGTGTGGTATATATACACAATGGAATATTACTCGGCAATCAAAAAGAATGAAATCTTGCCATTTGCAACTACGTGGATGGAACTGGAGGGTATTATGCTAAGTGAAATTAGTCAGTCAAAGAAAGATATATATCATATGACTTCACTCGTATGAGGACTTTAAGAGACAAAACAGATGAACATAAGGGAAGGGAAACAAAAATAATATAAAAATAGGGAAGGGGACAAATCATAAGAGACTCATAAATATGGAGAACAAACAGAGGGTTACTGGAGGGCGTGTGGGAGGGGGGTGGGCTAAATGGGTAAGGGGCACTAAGGAATCTACTCCTGAAATCATTGTTGCACTATATGCTAACTAATTTGGATGTCAATTTAAAAATTTAAATTAAAAATTAAAAACAAATAAAATTCTGCTCTTCAAAAGGTAAAAAAAAAAAAAAATTTAAACATAGACTTACCACATCACCCCGCTATTCCATTTCTCGGTATATTCCCAAGAGAAGTGAAGGCATACATCCATGGAAAACTTGTCCATGAATGTTCATAGCAGCATTATTCATAATAGCCAAAAAGCAGAAACAACCAAAAAAGCCAACCAACTTATGAATGCATAAATAAATTGTGGTATATCCAAGCACTGGAAAATTATTTCACAATAAAAATAGAGCACTAATACATGTGACAACATGGATCAATCTTGAAAACTTTGTGCTAAGTGCAAGAATCAGTATACATCTTTATGTGTTTCATCTACAATATGGAGGAGATGTGTCTTCCTCAGGCTTTATGCTTTGAAGATTCCTGTGGTCCTCCTTGCCTCATAAATCTGTTGAAGGCTTGGTTCAATGTCTCAACCATTCAGCCACTTTCGACCCCCAGAATCAGCAGAGGTCTGTATGGAGTTTCCCTCTTTTCTAAAATGTTGGCTCCTTAATTTATCATAGCCTTGTTATAATCCCAGTGGTTGTAATCAGGTATTTTTCTGCTTTTATCCAGCTTTTCAGAACAGTAGGAGGATTTGCCTAAATTACTCTATTATTGAAATCCTCTCTGCTGATAACACCTTAAAAAAAGATTAATGTCATCATTTTTGTCATGTTATTCCCATGCTTCAATGACTTTTTTTGTCTTACAATTACTTCACAAACCTTTCAAGTAGTTCACAGTCCCAAACTCTTTCGCCCTCTGCTCCCGAACAAGGCCATTATAGATGCTCTTCCAGAAAGGACAGTAACCCTCTGTGCACAGTGTTTCCCAGAGTTTGGGGACTGGGGTTATGGTAAACCACTAGTGGTACCCATTCAGGGCAATAAACACTTGTAGCAGATATTTATTCATTTATTGGCTTTTAATTATGCAACATTCATTTCTTTCTTTCTTGTGGTACCAGAGCTCCAAGTTCCTTTGGAAGAATAGCCCCTCTCCTTCTTTTAGTCAAAATTCTCCAGAGAACAAAACCATTTGTATATATAAAGAGATTTTTGATATGGTATTGGCTTGCATGATTATGGACCCTGAAAACCCCCACAATCTGCCCTCTGTAAGCTGGAGACCCAGGAAAGCCTATGGTGTAGCTCAAAGACCTGAGAGCTAGATAGCCAGCCAGAGGTATGGATTCTAGTCTGAGCCTAAAAGTCTAAGAACCAGGAGCACTGGGATTCAGAGAAGATAAATGTCCTAGCCTGAACAATCAGGCAGAAGGAAATTCAACTCTTCTCATTCTTTTGTTCTATTCAGACCCTTACCGGCTTGGACAATGCACACCCACACTGGAGAAGGCCATCTGCCTTATGCAGTCCACCAATTCAAATGCTTATCTCTTTCAGAAACACTCTCACACGCATCACAGAAATAATCTTTAACTAGATATCTGAGCATCCCATGGCAGTCAAGTTTACAGATAAAATTATCACACTCCCATTGCATATATTCTTGTGGAACTGTTGCTCAGACTGCATTGCCCTCACTATTCAAGAAATGGAAATATTCTCTCTTGACCAGAGAGGTACAAATTGTACATGAGGAGTGGTGGATAGTGGAGCTGATTCACTGAAGTAGTGATGTTTAGAAATGACTTTACAGTCATCAGTTCACATTATCTACTTCATGTCCTCCTAATATTGGTTTTTGTTACTTGCAATAAAAAAACAAACAAACAAAAAACAAAAAAAAAGCCAGCAAATAGTAACAATTGTATGACTCCACAAATTAATAATATGATTCAATTCACAATTTTCTTTTTTTTATTTTTTTTTTTATTTTTTTTTCAACGTTTATTTATTTTTGGGACAGAGAGAGACAGAGCATGAACGGGGGAGGGGCAGAGAGAGAGGGAGACACAGAATCGGAAACAGGCTCCAGGCTCTGAGCCATCAGCCCAGAGCCCGACGCGGGGCTCGAACTCAGGGACCGCGAGATCGTGACCTGGCTGAAGTCGGATGCTTAACCGACTGCGCCACCCAGGCGCCCCCACAATTTTCTTTTAAAATGACTGTGTTGAAAAGAATCAGTTTAATGATGACGTAACTTTAAAACTCCTCTAACACATGTTAATCTCCCTTTCCAGCACTAACAAAAAGGTGAGGCTTCAAGATCAGAATTTAGGGCAAACAGAGGCACCTGGTTAGCTCAGTCAATTAAGCATCTGACTCTTGATTTCAGTTCAGGTCATGATCTCGTGGTTCGTGAGATCAAGCCCCACGTTGGGCTCTGTGCTAGCAGTGTGGAGCCTGCGTGGGATTCTCTCTCCCTCTCTCTCTGCCTCTCCCTCATTCATGCTCTCTGTCTCAAAATAAATAAATAAACATTAAAAAAAGAATTTAGAGCAAACAATAGCCCACTGCTAGAATTTAATGAAATTGTATTATATTCCTTTTATACTTCTTCCTATTTATGTAAGGTGTTACTGGTTTTCCATTTATGTCATGTAAAATTGTTTTTAAAAACAATTTAAATAAAAATAATTGAAAAATTGAACAATTGAAGGTTGATATGAAAAAAATCAAGAACACATTTTGAGAATGACTGAAGTTTGGGAAGCACAGACCCACTAAAGGAATCGGGGCAGTGGCCAAATCGTCTAACCCACTCTTCATCATACTCCCACAATCAAATCTTCCTTCCCTCCAAATTCCTCTTCAAAAAGTCTCAACTTCTTTTACTAAAGCTTGTTCCCTACTTTCTTAAATTTCTTTCCTGATTATCTTCTTTGGAGTTCTCAGACTGACTTTGTCTAAGTTCTAAATAATCAAGGCCGATTTGGTATATGACAGAGCAGATGCTCTATGGTATGGTTAAAATAGCAGACACTCCAAAAGCCATCATAAAAGGAAAGTCATCTAAGGCAGTTTTTTTTTTAATGTATACATTAGAGAAAAAATGATTTCAAATGATTTTGTGTGCACAAGGCCACCCTTCCATCATCTGCAAACAGCTTAGCTACATCCCAGCCACTGTGCAATTCTCAAGCTCATTTCAAGACAGGCACCAGGCTTTCAATGCACAGAAACTTAAAATACAGAGCGCGTGGGTGGCCAATCAGTTAAACATCGGACTTCAGCTCAGGCCATGATCTCACAGTTCATGGTTTTGAGCCCTGCGCTGGGCTCTGTGCTGACAGCTCAGAGCCTGGAACCCGCTTCAGATTCTGTGTCTCCCTCTCTTTGCCCCTCCCCTGCTTGCGTTCTCTTTCTCTCTCTCTCGCTCTCTCTCAAAAACAATAAACATTAAAAAATTTTTAAATGCAAGTGACTGCAGACTCTATCTTTCCTACTTACAAAAGGCTCTTCTGAAGGTGGCTGTTCTTTATACCCCTGTATACAATTTCTCTACATTCTTTCCACTGTCTTCCCACTTTTTTCTAATGTTTTCATTGGCTCTTAACTTCTTTATAGTCCTTCTGTTTTTCATTTGTGGTGATGAAATCAATAATTAGACTACCATGTGAATCCAAATAAAGTTGTCTTTTTTTTTTTTCTTTACTGAGGATAAACCAATGCTTTGTTTTCATTTCTCTTCTTCAGCAGTCTTCAACTGCATTTCATCAGTGAAATTTTATCAGAATATTCAATACTTATAACACTGCCAATCTTATTTCCAAAGTTGGGGCTTTTCATGTGGGCTGTGCTTGGCACTGCACTCTGCCTGATTTGGATTTTATTTAAACACTTTGGCTTCAACTGACATTGGGAGGCAAAGAAAACCAGCAATCAGTCTGCCATGAATTTGCCATGGGACCACATACTGTTGCAGAAACAACCATATAAAGTTGCTGAGGAAAGACAAATTCACAGCTAGCAGATGACAACAGCCTGGTCCCCATGCACTAGCCAGGCTCCAGAGAAAGGAGAGCCTGAAGTAGAGCATAGAATGAGGAATGTACACTCTTCCTGAGACACCCGTTTCCCAAAAGCAGGATCTACTGCACTTCCATCAGTAAAAGAAGGCGGTGTGACAAGGTAAAAATAGCACTGGGACTGAAGTTATGAAGAGTGGGTTTGAGACCATGCTCTGCCATTGAATAGTTGTGTGGTTTGGATAAAGCATGTAACCCCTTAAACCTCAGTATCCTTTTCTAAAAATGTGAATAATAACGATTGCCATGAATAAAATTAGCACAGTCATAAAGGTGAAATATAAAAGTGTTTGTGAGAATTGCCTTGTGCAATATAAAACTTAACATGAACATAAAATGGTCTAATTAATCATTATCTTGCAATAATGTTAATAATAACAATAATAACAAATACTTTGTTCCTGAGTTGGGCAAACAGCTATTAGGATTTGGGCAGGATAAGCATAAAAATAAATTTAAATGGCATCTAACTCTTAGAAGAACACATTGTGCTTTCATTTTCAAACAGGGTTTCTTCATGATGGATCATTACTGAAAAGTCTGAGATTAAAAAGACAAGATAATCCACAGGAGAAATTGAAATGGAATAAGGCGATTATAACATGCAAAATGGCTATTATTACACATGGTTATAAGGACTCATTTTAGTTCCTTTTCTAGAGGCTCACTATATATTCCTCTTCCCAGAGAGATCCATTTACTTTCTTCATTTTAATAACAATGCTGTTTTCTGAACAGTTTTATGATACTGGAAAGTTAAAGTACAAAATCAATAGATATATTTATGAAATCCAGACATGGCTACTACTAAAATGGGAGAATAAACAAGCAACCTTAAAACAGTAGAATATACACTATTCCCAAAAGGTCTTGAACAGTCAGCTCATTCAGCAGTTAGAACCAGACAATGAACAAAGAAACAAAACAAAACAAAACAAAACCATGTGTGTAGAATAACTTCGTTAGAAAGTTTTGAAATAGTCATCAGATGAACCATAACAATGCACTACGAATTTTTTAAGTTACTTAAAAATTAAGTTGATGTTAAAGTAAGCTATTACAATATGGGGTGTGTGTGTGTGTGTGTGTGTGTGTGTGTGTGTGTGTGTGTATGTGAGAGAGAGAGAGAGAGAGAGAGAGAGAGAGAGATGGTTCTGTTCCATCATTAGTGAAGCATAAATTTTTGTTTCGTTTTTTAATCTCAGTCATAGTATAATTGTGGTCTGGCTAACCCATGATACCAGACAAATACTCAAAACATGGATTTTCAAAAACACGTGATTATTCAATAAGCAGTATTTGTTTCAACCTACTTTGATATAAATATGGTTATACCACCTTTCTTTGGTTAGTGATTCCATCCTTTTACAGTTGAACTTTCTTTATCCTTATGTTTTAAAAATATCCTTTGGAAACAGGATTTGGCTTTAAAAAAACAAAAATCTAGTCTAGTAATATTTGTCTTATACTTGGAACATTTAATCCATTTACATTTAATATAATTACTGATAAATTTGCAGTTTCTTTAACGTTACATTTTGAAATAATTATACATTTACAAGAGGTTGTGAGGATAGTACAGATAGGACCCCTGTACCCTTCATTCACTTTATATCTTAATATGATTATAGTATAATATCCAAACCAAGAATTTGACATGATTACAATGTGTGTGCATAGTATGTAATTTTATGATATGTGTAGGTTTGTGCAACCACAACTGCAATCAAAACAGAACTATTCCATCACCACAAAGTATTCTCTCATGCTACCTCTTTATAGTCACAGCCACCCCTCACCCCACTGGCTCTAACCCATGGTAACCACTAATCTGTTTTCTATCCTTATAATTTTGTCATTTTGAGAATGTTATATAAGCGGAATCATACATTATGTAACATGAGACTTTTTTCCACAGTAAGAATAATGCCCTTGACCCATGCAAGTTGCTGCATGTATCAATAGTTTCTTGCTTTTTACTGCTGAGCAGTATCCATGGTATGGATGTACCACAGTGTGTTTAACCTATTGAAAGATATTTTCATTTTTTCCGGTTTGGGATTATTACAAACAAAACTGCTATGAAAAATCAAGTGTAGATTTTTGTGTGGAAATACATTTTCATTTCGATGGGATAAATGCCCAGCAATGCAACTGATACCAGGTATGTCAAGCATATGTTTAATTTTTAAATTGCCAAATGATTGTCCAGAGTGACTGTACCATATTACAACCCCATGTATGAGAGACTCCATTTCTCTACATACTTGCCAGCACTTGATAGTGTTACTTTTTATTTTAGTAATTCTAAATAGGTATGTAGTAAATGTCTAATTTTGGTCCTAATTTGCACTTCCCTAATGGCCAGTCATGCTGAAAATCTTTTCATGTGTTTATTTGCCATTCATATATCCTCTTTGATGAAATGTCTCTTCATATCTTTTGCCTGTTCTCTAATTGGAGTGTTTTACTGTTGAATTTTGAGAGTTCTTCTACATTCTAGATATGAATTCTTTGTAAAATGTAAGCTTTGCAAATATTTTCTCCCAGTCCATAGCTTATCTTTTTATCCTCTTCATATGGTTTTCTGCATAGCAAAATTTTTCATTGTGATGAAGTGATATTTATCTATTTTTCCTTTTTGTGTTTGGTGTCATGTCTAGGAACTCTTCACCAAGCCCTACATCCTCAAGATCTTATTCTATGTTACCTCCTATCAGCTTTATAGTTTTATGTTTTACATTTAAATCTATGATCCATTTTTTGGACAGTTTCTTCATGAGGTTTACATTATTTTTTTATGGTGTGGGATATGGACATCCGATAGGCTAGCACCATTTGTTAAAAAGATTATCTTTCACCCATTGAAGTGCTTTTGACCTTTGCAAAAATCAGCTGGTGGTACTTGTGTGGAGCTATTTCTGGGTTTGCAATTCTATTCCATCCATCTAAATTGTCCATTCCTCTGTCAATATCACAGTCTTTATTATAGCTCTATAATGAGTCTCTAAATCAGATAAAATGATTCCCTTTGTTCCTTTTCAAATTGTTTTAGCTATTCAACTTTACATTTCCATGTAAAATTTAAATCTACTATATTATTCTTTTCTTTCTTTTTTTTATTATTTATCCCACCTGTTCTATGTATTTGCTTTGTTTTATTTTCTTCTTTATTTTCTTCTTTTGGAATTATCTTCTATTACTTTAACACCTACCCCCTTACCTTGGGAGGTATATGCTTTTTTACTCATTTTTCAGTGCTCCCCTAGAGACTTATAAAAAAATTATATTGATTGTTATTTTACTCTCTTCATAGACAAAGTAATAATCTTACTTTATTTTCCGAACTTCTACACAATTGTTATAATTTTTTAATTCTCTATATATCAAATAATAAAAAAAATTATTATTTTGTACAGACAATACTAATTTATTAAGGATATATTTATCTTTCTTGTTTCTCCTGGAAGCACATCTAAGCTTCCACATGGAGTCATTTTTCTTCTGCCTAAAGATTGCTAACTAATATTGATTTCGTTGTGGATCTGCTCATGAAGAAACAAACATCTGGGTTTTTTTGTTTTTTTGTTTTCTTTTGTTTTGACTGAAAATGTTTTTATTTCACCTTCATTTTCTAAGGATTTTCCATGAAGTATTGATTTATTGGTTGGTAGTTTTTTTGTTTGTTTTTTTTCTTTTTCCCAATCAGACATCATGATTTGTAATGCAGTGTTTCTCCTGGCTACCACTGTTTATGTAAGAAGTCACCTCTCAGCCCTACTGTTGATTCTTTACATTTACTTTGTCTTCTCATCAACAACGGTCCTATCCACAGATGATTTTTAAAAATTTTCTTTGCCTTGGGGCGCCTCGGGGGCTCAGCCAGTTAAGCGTACAACTTCGGCTCAGGTCATGATCTCGTGGTCCGTGAGTTCCAGCCCAGCGTTGGGCTCTGTGCTGACAGCTCAGAGCCTGGAGCCTGCTTCCAGTTTTGTGTGTGTGTGTGTGTGTGTGTGTCTGCCCCTCCCCTACTTGAACTCTGCCTCTCTCTCTCTCTCTCAAAAGTAAATAAACATTAAAACATTTTTTTTTCTTTGCCTGTTTTATTTCAGAATTTTACTTTTACATATGTAGATATACTTTTGGAAAAAATGTATTATGTATAAGATTTTCAGGCTCTTTTTTTTTTTCCAACGTTTATTTATTTTTGGGACAGAGAGAGACAGAGCATGAACGGGGGAGGGGCAGAGAGAGAGGGAGACACAGAATCAGAAACAGGCTCCAGGCTCTGAGCCATCAGCCCAGAGCCCGACGCGGGGCTCAAACTCACAGACCGTGAGATCGTAACCTGGCTGAAGTCAGACGCTTAACCGACTGCGCCACCCAGGTGCCCCTTCAGGCTCTTTTATGTAACTTTCATCAGTTTTCAAAAGTTCTCATCTATTCTCTTTTCAAAGATTGCTTTTGCCCTGTATTTTCTCTCCTTTTCTTTTGGGATTTCAATGTGTTCCACTTCCTCATTGTATCTACTCTTATGCTCTTTTCTGTATATTTCATCCCTTTAGTCTCTCCATTCCATTTGATATATCATCTTCCGACCTATATTTCATTTTGCCAATTCTTCCTTTAGTTCTATCTAATATGCAACTAACTCACCCACTAAATTCTTAATTTGGGTTACTGTAGTCATAAATTTAGAAGTTTAGTATGGTTAGATTTTAAAGTTTCTAGTTTTTTTCTACCAGAATTCTCATTTTGTCTCTTTTCTCTTTGAACAGTAGAAAGAATAGTTATTTTAGAGGTCTATGTCTGAAAACACCAATATCTGAAACCCTGATTATCTATTTCTACTGTCTGGTGTTTCCATTTATTTCTATTCATCTTATCTTGTCCTTTCATGTGTGTGGATTTAAAAAATTATGTGGGAGGGAGAGGGAAGATGGTGGCGTAGGGGATGCTGGGCTCACCGTGCGTCCTGCTGATCACTTAGATTCCACCTACACCTGCCTAAATAACCCAGAAAACCACCAGAGGATTAGCAGAACGGAGTCGCCGGACCCAAGCGCAGACGAGAGGCCCACAGAAGAGGGTAGGAAGGGCGGCGAGGCAGTGCGCGCTCCACGGACTGGCGGGAGGGAGCCGGGGCGGAGGGGCGGCTCGCCGGCCAAGCAGAGCCCCCGAGTCTGGCTTGCAGAAAGCGGAGGGGCCTGACGGACTGTGTTCCGACAGCAAGCGCGACTTAGCGGCTGGGAGGTCATAAGTTAACAGCTCTGCTCAGAAAGCGGGAAGGCTGGAGGACAAAGGGAAGGAGAGCTGCTGAGCCCCCGGACGACAGAGCTCAGTTTGGTGGGGAACAAAGGCGCTCGCCAGCGCCATCTCCCCCGCCCATCCCCCAGCCAAAATCCCAAAGAGAACCAGTTCCTGCCAGGGAACTTGCTCGCTCCGCGCAAACACCCAACTCTGCGCTTCTGCAGAGCCAAACCTCCGGCAGGGAATCTGACTCCCTCCTGCTGCCACAGGACCCCTCCTGAAGTGGATCACCTAAGGAGAAGCAAGCTAAGCCTGCCCCTCCTGCCCCTGTGCACCTTGCCTACCCACCCCAGCTAAGACTCCAGATCCCCAGCATCACAACCCTGGCAGTGTGCAAGTAGCCCAGACAGGCCACCCCACCCCACAGTGAATCCCGCCCCTAGGAGAGGGGAAGAGAAGGCACGCACCAGTCTGACTGTGGCCCCAGTGGTGGGCTGGGGGCAGACATCAGGTCTGACTGCAGCTCCGCCCACCAACTCCAGTTATACACCACAGCACAGGGGAAGTGCCCTGCAGGTCCTCACCACGCCAGGGACTATCCAAAATGACCAAGCGGAAGAATTCCCCTCAGAAGAATCTCCAGGAAATAACAACAGCTAATGAGCTGATCAAAAAGGATTTAAATAATATAACAGAAAGTGAATTTAGAATAATAGTCATAAAATTAATCGCTGGGCTTGAAAACAGTATAGCTGACAGCAGAGAATCTCTTGCTACAGAGATCAAGGGACTAAGGAACAGTCACGAGGAGCTGAAAAACGCTTTAAACGAAATGCATAACAAAATGGAAACCACCACGGCTCGGCTTGAAGAGGCGGAGGAGAGAATAGGTGAACTAGAAGATAAAGTTATGGAAAAAGAGGAAGCTGAGAAAAAGAGAGATAAAATCCAGGAGTATGAGGGGAAAATTAGAGAACTAAGTGATACACTAAAAAGAAATAATATACGCATAATTGGTATCCCAGAGGAGGAAGAGAGAGGGAAAGGTGCTGAAGGGGTACTTGAAGAAATAATAGCTGAGAACTTCCCTGAAGTGGGGAAGGAAAAAGGCATTGAAATCCAAGAGGCACAGAGAACTCCCTTCAGACATAACTTGAATCGATCTTCTGCACGACATATCATAGTGAAACTGGCAAAATACAAGGATAAAGAGAAAATTCTGAAAGCAGCAAGGGGTAAACGTGCCCTCACATATAAAGGGAGACCTATAAGACTCGTGACTGATCTCTCTTTTGAAACTTGGCAGGCCAGAAAGAATTGGCACGAGATTTTCAGTGTGCTAGACAGAAAAAATATGCAGCCGAGAATCCTTTATCCAGCAAGTCTGTCATTTAGAATAGAAGGAGAGATAAAGGTCTTCCCAAACAAACAAAAACTGAAGGAATTTGTCACCACTAAACCAGCCCTACAAGAGATCCTAAGGGGGACCCTGTGAGACAAAGTACCAGAGACATCACTACAAGCATAAAACATACAGACATCACAATGACTCTAAACCCATATCTTTCTATAATAACACTGAATGTAAATGGATTAAATGCGCCAACCAAAAGACACAGGGTATCAGAATGGATAAAAAAACAAGACCCATCTATTTGCTGTCTACAAGAGACTCATTTTAGACCTGAGGACACCTTCAGATTGAGAGTGAGGGGATGGAGAACTATTTATCATGCTACTGGAAGCCAAAAGAAAGCTGGAGTAGCCATACTTATATCAGACAAACTAGACTTTAAATTAAATGCTGTAACAAGAGATGAAGAAGGACATTATATAATAGTGACAGGGTGTATCCATCAGGAAGAGCTAACAATTATAAATGTCTATGCGCCGAATACCGGAGCGCCCAAATATATAAAACAATTACTCAAAACATAAGCAACCTTATTGATAAGAATGTGGTAATTGCAGGGGACTTTAACACCCCACTTACAGAAATGGATAGATCATCTAGACGCACGGTCAATAAAGAAACAAGGGCCCTGAATGAGACATTGGATCAGATGGACTTGACAGATATATTTAGAACTCTGCATCCCAAAGCAACAGAATATACTTTCTTCTCAAGTGCACATGGAACATTCTCCAAGATAGATCATATACTGGGTCACAAAACAGCCCTTCATAAGTTTACAAGAATTGAAATCATACCATGCATACTTTCAGACCACAATGCTATGAAGCTGGAAATCAACCACAGAAAAAAGCCTGGAAAACCTCCAAAAGCATGGAGGTTAAAGAACACCCTACTAACGAATGAGTGGGTCAACCAGGCAATTAGAGAAGAAATTAAAAAATATATGGAAACAAACGAAAATGAAAATACAACAATCCAAACGCTTTGGGACGCAGCGAAGGCAGTCCTGAGAGGAAAATACATTGCAATCCAGGCCTATCTCAAGAAACAAGAAAAATCCCAAATACAAAATCTAACAGCACACCTAAAGGAAATAGAAGCAGAACAGCAAAGGCAGCTTAAACCCAGCAGAAGAAGAGAAATAATAAAGATCAGAGCAGAAATAAACAATATAGAATCTAAAAAAACTGTAGAGCAGATCAACGAAACCAAGAGTTGGTTTTTTGAAAATATAAACAAAATTGACAAACCTCTAGCCAGGCTTCTCAAAAAGAAAAGGGAGATGACCCAAATAGATAAAATCATGAATGAAAATGGAATGATTACAACCAATCCCTCAGAGATACAAACGATTATCAGGGAATACTATGAAAAATTATATGCCAACAAATTGGACAACCTGGAAGAAATGGACAAATTCCTGAACACCGACACGCTTCCAAAACTCAATCAGGAGGAAATAGAAAGCTTGAACAGATGCATAACCAGTGAAGAAATTGAATCGGTTATCAAAAATCTCCCAACAAATAAGAGTCCAGGACCAGATGGCTTCCCAGGGGAGTTCTACCAGACGTTTAAAGCAGAGATAATACCTATCCTTCTCAAGCTATTCCAAGAAATAGAAAGGGAAGGAAAACTTCCAGACTCATTCTATGAAGCCAGTATTACTTTGATTCCTAAACCAGACAGAGACCCAGTCAAAAAAGAGAACTACAGGCCAATATCCCTGATGAATATGGATGCAAAAATTCTCAATAAGATACTAGCAAATCGAATTCAATGGCATATAAAAAGAATTATTCACCATGATCAAGTGGGATTCATTCCTGGGATGCAGGGCTGGTTCAACATTCGCAAATCAATCAACGTGATATATCACATTAACAAAAAAAAAAAAAAAAAGAGAAGAACCATATGATCCTGTCAATCGATGCAGAAAAGGCCTTTGACAAAATCCAGCACGCTTTCTTAATAAAAACCCTTGAGAAAGTCGGGATAGAAGGAACATACTTAAAGATCATAAAAGTCATTTATGAAAAGCCCACAGCTAACATCATCCTCAATGGGGAAAAACTGAGAGCTTTTTTCCTGAGATCAGGAACACGACAGGGATGCCCACTCTCACCGCTGTTGTTTAACATAGTGCTGGAAGTTCTAACATCAGCAATCAGACAACAAAAGGAAATGAAAGGCATCAAAATGGGCAAAGATGAAGTCAAGCTTTCGCTTTTTGCAGATGACATGATATTATACATGGAAAATCCGATAGACTCCACCAAAAGTCTGCTAGAACTGATACATGAATTCAGCAAAGTTGCAGGATACAAAATCAATGTACAGAAATCAGTTGCATTCTTATACACTAACAATGAAGCAACAGAAAGACAAATAAAGAAACTGATCCCATTCACAATTGCACCAAGAAGCATAAAATACCTAGGAATAAATCTAACCAAAGATGTAAAGGATCTGTATGCTGAAAACTATAGAAAGCTTATGAAGGTAATTGAAGAAGACTTAAGGAAATGGAAAGACATTCCCTGCTCATGGATTGGAAGAATAAATATTGTCAAAATGTCAATACTACCCAAAGCTATCTACACATTCAATGCAATCCCAATCAAAATTGCACCAGCATTCTTCTCGAAACTAGAACAAGCAATCCTAAAATTCATATGGAACCACAAAAGGCCCCAAATAGCCAAAGGAATTTTGAAGAAGAAGACCAAAGCAGGAGGCATCACAATCCCAGACTTTAGCCTCTACTACAAAGCTGTCATCATCAAGACAGCATGGTATTGGCACAAAAACAGACACATAGACCAATGGAATAGAATAGAAACCCCAGAACTAGACCCACAAACGTATGGCCAACTCATCTTTGACAAAGCAGGAAAGAACATCCAATGGAAAAAAGACAGTCTCTTTAACAAATGGTGCCGGGAGAACTGGACAGCAACATGCAGAAGGTTGAAACTAGACCACTTTCTCACACCATTCACAAAAATAAACTCAAAATGGATAAAGGACCTGAATGTGAGACAGGAAACCATCAAAACCTTAGAGGAGAAAGCAGGAAAAGAACTCTCTGACCTCAGCCGTAGCAATCTCTTACTCGACACATCCCCAAAGGCAAGGGAATTAAAAGCAAAAGTGAATTACTGGGACCTTATGAAGATAAAAAGCTTCTGCACAGCAAAGGAAACAACCAACAAAACGAAAAGGCAACCAACGGAATGGGAAAAGATATTTGCAAATGACATATCGGACAAAGGGCTAGTATCCAAAATCTATAAAGAGCTCACCAAACTCCACACCCGAAAAACAAATAACCCAGGGAAGAAATGGGCAGAAAACATGAAAAGACACTTCTCTAAAGAAGACATCCGGATGGCCAACAGGCACATGAAAAGATGTTCAGCGTCGCTCCTTATCAGGGAAATACAAATCAAAACCACACTCAGGTATCACCTCACGCCAGTCACAGTGCCCAAAATGAACAAATCAGGAGACTATAGATGCTGGAGAGGATGTGGAGAAACGGGAATCCTCTTGCACTGTTGGTGGGAATGCAAATTGGTGCAGCCGCTCTGGAAAGCAGTGTGGAGGTTCCTCAGAAAATTAAAAATAGATCTACCCTATGACCCAGCAATAGCACTGCTAGGAATTTATCCAAGGGACACAGGAGTACTGATGCATAGGGGCACTTGTACCCCAATGTTCATAGCAGCACTCTCAACAATAGCCAAATTATGGAAAGAGCCTAAATGTCCATCAACTGATGAATGGATAAAGAAATTGTGGTTTATATACTCAATGGAATACTACGTGGCAATGAGAAAAAATGAAATATGGCCTTTTGTAGCAACGTGGATGGAACTGGAGAGTGTGATGCTAAGTGAAATAAGCCATACAGGGAAAGACAGATACCATATGGTTTCACTCTTATGTGAATCCTGAGAAACTTAACAGGAACCCATGGGGGAGGGGAAGGAAAAAAAAAAAAAAAAGAGGTTAGAGTGGGAGAGAGCCAAAGCATAAGAGACTGTTGAGAACTGAGAGCAAACTGAGGGTTGATGGGGGGTGGGAGGGAGGAGAGGGTGGGTGATGGGTATTGAGGAGGGCACCTTTTGGGATGAGCACTGGGTGTTGTATGGAAACCAATTTGACAATAAATTTCATATATAAATAAAAAAAAACAAAAAAATAAAAAAATAAAAAATTATGTGCCAGGCATTTTATTTGTAATATTGTTTATAGAAATAAATTGAGGACTAGGATAGGATACTCCATCAGGAAGTCTTTTTGTTCATTTCTATTGGGTGCCTATGAGTACCTGCTATCTGGGATCAGCTCAATTCAATTATAGGGATTAAGAGGATCCTAAAATGAGCTTCTCTTTCTGTGAGAAACTGTTTACTTTCAGTTTATCTTTCTGCTAGGGTGCAGCCCTTTGGGGTTCCAAATCTCAAGAAAGCAAGGTCCACCAGAATTTCCTTCTTGACAGAACTGGGGACTTTGTACTCTCAGTCCTTTAAACCTGTCAAATATACCATTCAGTCTTTCACCTGTCCAACCGAACCAGCAAAAGTGGTGATAAACACTGGTCTCTATCTCCATTTGCTCTTGTCCTCCCCTATTTTTAACTCCCTTAACCCAGGAGGTTCATTGTCTTGTCTACCTCACTCCTAGAACTTCTATCATACTGACCTTTCTCTTTATTACCAATTATAATTCATTGTCTCTTCTCTCTTTATTCTGCTTATGGATGTTAAGAGGAGGCTCAACTTCTCTTACCTTATATTTCTGTGAGGGACTTCCTGCTTTTTCCTTGGCCTTTCTCCTCATTCCTTTCCCATAATTCCCTAAGGGAGAATAAGTCGATGTGGTATGAATTTGGGGGAAGCCTCTTGAGGGCTGTGCTCCCTTACATGGAGAGATGGTTGCTTATACAGATAGGGCACCATGTTCTGCTTTCAACCATGTGGACAATCCCCACCCCAGTAAGTGGGATGCTTGTGGTTTTGAGTGCTAGTTCAAATCCATTTTGGAGAGTAAAGAAAGATATCAGATGTCCATTTGTCCACATATTAAATTATATTCTCTGATGCAGCTTTTACTCACAGTAAAACTCTTATTTTGGTCTCTCTTTGTTTGGCCTTTGTCTTATCTTTCAGTAGGTTCCAAGCTTAGGAAAGAAAAAAAGGGTGTTATTTATTGACTCCTAAAAGTCTCCAAATGGTCAAAAACTTCCCTCTTATTATAATTCATTCAAAGGCAAGTAAACAACCTGCACACTCTGCCGACAGCTATAATATCAAAATTTACCTTTTCTAAGCAAAGTAGCCAAATTATTAACTATATCTTATTTTTTCACAGTATGTAGGATTTTAAAATAACATATTACAAAGCCACCAATTGACACCTGATTTCATCTAAGCCAAGGGAAATATTTCTCTAACTCTTCTTGGACAAAAGGGCCTGAATAATACAAACAATAGTCAGAACAAGTCCCTGAACCCACAAAATATGTTTATATAGACATAGCCATAGATAAAGCTTTTTTATCTTGCTTCCATAAGCCATGAACTTTAATTTTCCTTTTTTTTTTTTTTCCTGAGAACTTTTGCTTATTTGCAACTATTTCTGGGCCACAACAGCACTTCAATAGAGCATTTTGGCAACAACCTCTGTTGTGGTCAGCAACTCCTTCTGCAGCTGGGATTTCTTGAAAGAAGTGAGTAGCATTTGTCTTACAGTGCTCCAGCAACAAAACAAGCAAATCATTCGTGGGAATCAGATAGTCACAGAGCTTAACTCCTCTCTCTCCTTCCTTCCCCTCTTCCATGTGATCAAGGAGTTCAAAGCCACTGGAGCACATTTTAGCAAGTATGTCATTCACAGTGGGGCTAATACATGGATCCAATCTTAACCACTAGGCTCTGAAACAGATCGTGGGAAACTTCCTGACTAAAGTGACTATGGGACTAATAACCTGGGTGTCACAAGTTGGAGGACTTGTCACAGCTTAAGACTGTATCCCCCTGAAGTAGAGACATGCCCCAGGGTATACTCAGGTATATATTGTTTGGTGGTGAGTGGTTCAGCTACAGAATTTGTCCTAAGACAACAAGGCCATGGATTAAATAAACATAAATATCTGGCTCTGCCTTAACTACAGCCAAAAAAACAGAGCAAAACCAAACAACAACAACAACAACAACAACAACAACAAATACACAATTTTTCAGCCTAAGCAGTAATTCAGAAAAGAAGCCAGAGGTGATAAGACCTAGAAAGTAAAAGTCACAATGAGCATTTACAATGTGGGAGTCACGCCTGGCTAATCCCACTTGAACAAAACCACTACAAGAAATCAACATATCTAGAAATATCTGGAAAATGCTGTGATATTTACAAAAAAATGGGATTGTGAAAATTTGGGTCATTGACTAAAATTTGCTATTTTCTACTAATCTTTGGACAACAAAATAACCAAAGAAACTTCTCTGAGTCACCATAACTTTAAATAAATATCTTTTGGAATCATAGAGATGGAAACAGCCTGTGAAAAATATCCAGTGGTGTCTTATAGACACTGAAGCCTGAAAAACAAGCCATAAGTTTCTTGTTTCTTTTAAAAAATATTAATCTTTTTTTTTATGCGAGCCTAAAAAAAACTTTCTCTCAGTATCAATCCCCTCCTATAAACATCTGCCTTCACTTTGAGGAACCAGTGACATTGCCAATCCCAGTGCTCCCAATGAGGGTCAAACACTTCCACTTTTGATGACCAATAGTTTTTAAAACCCACATTAGGCACAGGGCATTTCTCAGAAGGAAAACATGCTGTTAGCTCTGACAAAGGCCTGTTTGTGAGGTCTCCTCCTGTTTGAAATGCCCCATAGCAAGACAGATGCTGGAAAGGGAAGTTCAAG
The DNA here is from genome assembly GCF_014898765.1 of Herpailurus yagouaroundi. NCBI lineage: Eukaryota > Metazoa > Chordata > Mammalia > Carnivora > Felidae > Herpailurus > Herpailurus yagouaroundi. The sequence continues at coordinate 32,886,473 of NW_024412395.1, read as the reverse complement.
AATCATTCTAATCCAGTTCCACTTCCTCTGCTTGCTTCCAACACAGCTGCACAGAATAAAACAAAAAGAGGAAATGGGGACACCCAGAGAATATTATTGCCTTCAGCAAAAACTTTCAGAAAGCCCTCTTAGGAACCCCTGACATCACATAGGTGTGTCATCTTCCTTACAGAACTTTGCTTCACAAGCAGATCTACGCAATTTCTTTTTCTTTTTAATTTTTTTTTTACATTTATTTATTTTTTGAGAAACAGAGTGAGACAAAGTGTGAGCAGGGGAGGGGCAGAGAGAGAAGGAGACACATAATCCGAAGGAGGCTCCAGGCTCTGAGCAAGCAGTGAACACAGAGCCTGATGTGGGTCTCGAACCCCACAAACTATCATGACCTGAGCCGAAGTCGGACACGCAACCGACTGAGCCACTCAGGCACCCCTATGCAATTTCTTAATGCAGACAATTAGTGCCAAAATAAAGCTAGGGTGCAAAGCAATAACTTAGGAAAAAGGCAATACTCAGGCAAAATCTTTCCAGAAATTAAAATGTGAACTCAACCAACTTTCCTTTAAACTAACCAAATAAATAATGACATGACATGGTGACTTTGGTTCAGAGAAAGAAGCACAGGAAAACTGCACCGAATCTCAGGAACTTGGTGTTTTAATCCCACCTCTGTAAGACTTTACGTGATCTTCCTAAATTTACTTCATTACTCTGAATCTTAGCATCCTCATAAAGAAAAGGGAGCTGGACTTGATAATACTTATGTTTCTAGACATCTGAATCTGATGTCCCATGTACACATAAAAGTAACATACCTAGATGTAACTCACTATTCTACCGACACCCAACTAATTCTCCCTCTTTCTCCAGTAATAACTTCAGTTTAGGATGCCACCAACTGTCCTGTTTCCCTAGCTAGAAATCTGTTGGATATTCTCTCCTCTTCCATGTTTCGTAATATAGTCCTCCCTTAAGTGATTCAACATCTTTTCACTACATATTTTTATTTTTTGAAAATGTAGTCCCATCAGTTTTTAATACCCAAATCTTTTGCTGAACCATCCATTTTTATCAATCTTCTCAGGCAAGTTCATAGCTCAGATATGCCCTCTCTTATTCAAACTTTTGCCAGAGTCTTCCTAGCTGGTCCTTGGGCATTATGTTGCATTGTGTCACATTCCCCTACAATCTAGCGTTTCCAAAGTCACCTGAGTTTCTTTTTAAAAGGTGCATACCATACATCTCTCTCCTACTTACAATCCTTCAGTCATTGCCCACTGGACACAGAATAAACTCGAGTTCCTTAGCACATTATGCAGAGTCCTTTAGTGCCATTTCCCACCAATACTCTACGCACCCTGCAAAAACTCCTGATTTTCAATATTCTCCCGAATGCTTTGGTCTGTATATATAGTGTCCCAAAGACCTTGTTGATGTCAATCTATACCTCAAGGCTCAGTGTAAGGATTTACCCTTCCTTGTGCTTCTACTGCTACTTTGCTTCTGTTCTGCAGAGTTCGTTCCTGGTATCTGCTTCTAAGGGGAGAAGGTTTAGCAGTGCAAAGAGACCAAAGTGTTAGACATTCCTTTTTCTCTCTCCACATGAACAGAATTAAATTCCATTCAAGAAGAAGTAGAAAAAGAACACACCATCCAGAAACAATGATGAGCTTACAACCACAAATCCTTTAACTTAGGCTTGTTCAAAGACTTCAGCTCCATGAGTATATTCAAAGGTATATTTAATCTCCTGTTATCAAGAAATGAATATTATAATTTCATAACTGAACATCATTCTGAATATGAAAGCACTCAATCATGCACTGAGGCCTAGAAAAATTAGTATAATTTATAAGTTCCGGGTACTGAGGAAAAGAAAGCACACTGTTGTTCTTGGGGCTGTTATGGTTATGGTTGTTAATTAGTCTCAGGTAGGCAATAAGAAATATTCCTGAGAATCTGGAAACTATAGGAAGGCTACTTCTAAGAGACAAGAGAAGAATGGTGCACAGATTACTACAAAATCATGAGCAAGCTACTTAACTTTCTTGGGCTTCAGCTTTCTGGCCTGACAATGTGGGGACACAATGAGAGATGTCACAGTGGCTTCTCCTCCAATCTGTAGGAAGATCTGTAGCAGTGGTTCCAGGACCAACCACTTCTGGAAGATGGAGGTACAGAAAGGGTGGGAAATACTACTAGTTGTCTAGTTTGCATAGGACACTCCTGGGTTATGCATGCTGTCTTTTTTTTTTTTTTTTTAATTTTTTTTTTCAACGTTTATTTATTTTTGGGACAGAGAGAGACAGAGCATGAACGGGGGAGGGGCAGAGAGAGAGGGAGACACAGAATCGGAAACAGGCTCCAGGCTCCGAGCCATCAGCCCAGAGCCCGACGCGGGGCTCGAACTCAAGGACCGTGAGATCGTGACCTGGCTGAAGTCGGACGCTTAACCGACTGCGCCACCCAGGCGCCCCATGCATGCTGTCTTAATAATTTTTTTAAATGCCTCCTTAAAATTTTGAAAATGTCCCATTTCGGATGATAAATTTCATCAAAACTGTAGTTTGATTTTTAATTTTTTCTTGAAATTCTTTAGGAACTATGTACTTACCTGGCTTTTGCTAAATTCACTGATGATGGAGAAGAGTGAGACTTTACGGTCGAACTAAAAGCTTTGCCTCCTTTTAAATCTCCCTAAAAACAAGTTTCTTTTATGATTCTCAATCTTTTCGTGTAGTTCAAAGATTCATAGCATCTTGTAAAATAGTTTTCAGGTGTTATTTACTTTGGTTTAAGTTTACGGATTCCAGTGGGGCCCTCTCTTTTTTCAAAGAGTATCATTCTTACTGCATTCTTGACAGCTTCCTTGCTGAGGGAATTCAGCAAAATATATACATCGTTTTACCATCTGCAGGGTTGACAGCACTTAATTAGGGAAGCCAGGAGTATCAGAGGACATTTTCAAAGCAGCACCTCAGGTAAGAGACCCCCTTCCCTCCTCTGCTGTGACTAATAGTTCTGCAATGCGTTTTATGTTCAATTGCATCACAGAATTTCCCCTAGAGAATATGGAATTCAAATCAGATGAACAGATGCTCACAAATTAAGGCACTCTATATACCTACAGCAATCATGAAGTAGTAGGTGGAGACAAGATAAAGGAAAAAAATCAAATTTGAAACCACTTATTTCTTGTCTCTCTTTTCCCTTCTCTTTCTCATCTCCATGGACCGCCTCCCCTACCCTCTGCTACCCATCACTGCATTATTTTTCCTACAACCTCTTAGTTGCCATAGACAGAGACTCAGTGAGGGACATGTGTTTTTAAATGCCAAAAGTCAATCTCTTTTTTTCTTCTTCTCGTTATAGTCACACACGTGTTCTCGGTAGTTTGAGAAACAGAGCTTGTAAATACGAAACTTCACTTTTTTAGGTGATGGTTCAGCAAGCAGAGAAATTTGCTTTGTCCTGAACAGAAGTGCTTCTGTAACAACCCTGGTCCCCAGTTCCTTACCCCTTGGATGTTTCCTCTCCACATCACAGGCTTTGACCCAAGCATGTTAGGTGACGATCACTCGGGCTCATCTCCACCCAAATTCTAGGTCCCAACCATCTTCCCAATCTGGACCCCAGTCAAAATGTGCCCTCTCTGCTTCTGTGTCCCACCAAGCATCTGATTTTCCCCAAGAAATAGGAAATAAGAAAGCTATTCATACCAATGTGCCCAATAAGGACATTCTTTATATATCTTTTTTTCTTTTTAACCTTATATTAAAAAAAAAAACTTCCCTTCATAGGAGCTAGCCCTTCTAAGTGAGAAATATTGCAAAGATCTCAAGGAACACTGCCTTTGGGGATTGTCTTGGTCTTTCTATATAATAAAGTAGGTATCAGTGGCTCATGAAAAACAGCCACAGTTCACCAATAAACACTTTAATGAATGCTTTTTTGGGCACATTTTATTTCCTTCCATTCTCCTTTCCCAGTTGAATTTTAAAATGTATATTTGCTTTTACAAAACAATAATGACTTGTAATCTTTATTGTGAAGCCTGTAGAGTAAAAACCCACGTTTGCCTGTCCACTATCCTTCTCCACATCACATTATTTTACTCGTTAAACAATGCTTTAAAATATCCTAGATTTATGTTTTCTACTCTGGTTATAGCAGCTCCGTGTTTGTCTCATGAGAGCCATTCCTCATCTGCCTTATCTGTTTCTGAGAACCTCAATAGTAGACTTGGCGGTGCGGCCACATGAGGTAAGGTCAATCACGCTCATCTTGTCAAACTTGTCATAACCCTGAGATTTCACATAACGGAGTGTCCCCTCGTGCATTCGTAGCAATGCCACACAACAGGGGATTTTAGAATTCAATATGCAATATCATATCCTCTACCTTGAGTGTTGTTTCAACAAAATTTCCAGCATTGTAAAATTGTGGAACATAAAAATAAACAGAAGAAGAAAACAGTGTCTCACATCACTTATTCTATCCCAAGGTGGAAAATTCATAGCAAAAGGAAAGAAAATCTTTTCTACCCATGGTAGGGGTTTGGGGTCAGGAGGCTGTGAGACAGCATACAAGTCACACTTCCTCTAGCCATCCAGAAAATATCTTTGTTTACCACTGCAGTGTTGCCAAGGCAACGCCAGCTACTTATGACATCATGTTGAGATGGCTATCACAAGCACGACAGCACTGTTGTTTAAAGGTTCTAGCGAATCTTGTCCCTTCTCTCTTTTTCATATTCCCTAAGGGAAAGACAAAAGGATCACTCGTAGCCGAAGACTGGCATAAAAGAGGGAAACCAGACTGTAGCCCATATGCAGCTTCATTTGGATCATTCTCATTTAATTTTTAGGTCAATAGTGGCAAATCGATTGTGCTTTTTGGGTTAAAAGTTGCAGTATTCACACATCTATGCTCTAACATCCTCACCTGCCATATCTTTCCCAAAAATTTCATAAGGAAATGATAGATTTTGTTGTCAGTGGAAGAAGAAAAGAAAACATCCCAACCTTTTCCTGGATCACCTCAGGTCTTTCAGAATACCCTTGTACACAGCTGTGTTAACACAGACTTGCTTATTTTTTTTTTACATTTCTATGTGGCCTTGATCCCTAGTGTCCAAGAAAACACAAGTATAATAGAATGTCACCCTCCCTATACAACTGTCCTCTCCCAGCTTCCACACAAATGCTCCTGAGAAAAACTTTCTACCCATGACCCTAAAAATGTAGGACGGACTAAAGACAGCTGTCAGGAAGAAGTGCATGGATATAGTAATGCCCAATAGTGTGTGCATGGGGATGTGAGCAGGAGAAGTGGTGAGAAAATGTCCCTCAGCTGAGGTGCAAGGTTCTGCAAAAGGAAGAAGCTAGAAGCTTCCTGCATATATCCTTTAACCCTTTTAGATTGTTTTGAAATTCCCGGCAGAGTTTTGAAAAGGAAAATGCTTATGTCTCTTCTTGGCTCTCTAAGGAAAAATTAATCTATGTGCTAGAGGGAATGTACATAGCAGGCGTGAAAGCAAGCCGGCACACTGATAACTGCAGCCTGCTCTGGGTGCTCAGAAAGGAAGGCGGAGCAGCCCCGCGGGCTCCCTGCGCGTGCCTGTGACAAACCTCGCATGACACAGGACAGCAGGGAGATCCTGAAGACTCACACGGAGCCTCAGTATGGGTCCAGGGAAGGGGGCTCTGCAAAAAGTGAGGCGAAATGGTTTACAGAAGGAGAGGAAGCTTTGGGAGAGAAAGTCGCCATGACAGGCATTTGAAAGATAAAGTATTCCTTCTGTGAGACACATGTTGTTTTAGTAAAGAATCAGGCAAAATGGGCAATAAACTTACTATGATGAGGTGCCAACACATCATCGGTAGTAGCATCTGACCATATGATTCCTTACAGCACAAAGGGAGCTGGATGTGGGGCTTCTCTTTGTTGTATAAACCCTTCTATAAGTTGTACATACAGCACTCTCTCTGCATTGGGTTTCTCCTTACCACCCGGGACAGACTGGAGGCACCTTTTGCCCTCCTGTTGTCCACACAATTCACACCATTGTCAGATCCCCCATCATGCCATTCCTGGATATACTCCTGTTTCCAATTTTTGCTACCTCTTCTCCAAGGACTCCAAGGTCTCCACCCCATGGAATACAGTTCTCTATTCTGTAAGGTGATAGGGAGAGCAGTGTAATTATAGGCCCATATCTGGAGTAACTATAATCATTTTTACCACTATTTACCTGCTCAGAGTGCTAAACATGCATCGAGCACACAGCTTTCAAGGCCTCAGAAGAATATACGGGGGAACCTACTTGGAAATTATTGACTGAAGGCAAAAATCTAAAAACAGAGATCCTACCTCCTCCTAGGTAAGAATAAGACTTTTCAAGTAGTCTGCCATATGTGCGCATAAAAGTGATATCTGTAACTCATAAATACTTTTTGTTTTATATATTGCAAGTGTTTGTGTGTTTGTTTTTGAGAGAGAGAGACAGAGCATGCGTGGGGGAGGGGCAGAGGAAGAGGGGGAGAGACAGAATCTTAAGCAGCTCTATGCCCAGTGTAGAGCCTGACTGTTGGGCCTCAATGTGGGGCTCAATCTCACAGATCATGACCTGAGTGGAAATCAAGAGTCAGACACTCAACTGAGCCACCTGGGCACCCCTATATATTGCAAGTTTTTAAGATGTGACACATGTCCCTTAAATGGGAAATGAGAATGGATATATTCTTGCTATTTCAAGTTCATGTATTTTGGAAAGGCAGAGAAAATCAACTCTATATGATAAAAAAAGGAAGTTATGATTTTTAAAACAATGAATGTCAGTTCATATTTTTGTAAATTATTGCTTTCTGCAGAAACAGAAAAAATGTTATTATCTTTGAATAAAAATCCTCATTAAGAATTATGTTTTCAATGAGGAATAGATTATAAGCGAATAATCACATAAAGTTAAAGAACAATTGCCATGAGGAAAAAAATCAGTTACTTACTGACAGCTTTAAGAGAGAAGCTAGAAATTTTAGTTTTTCTTGATTTTAAGTTTATATTGTACTTGCTTACTGATTCCAATTTTCATGTAAGCGACTGTTAAATTAAGTTTCTTTAATTTTGTTCCAAATGATTAATTTTTTAAATTAAAATTGGTACTTTGGATTTTCCCAATTAAATTGCATTGTATAGAAATGTCACATTAACTCACGTTAACCTGATATTATGAATGCTGAGAATTTTTTTTTGCCTTGTTTACCTGATGACTATTAGATTTATGTTTCTTCTCTGAAAGTTAGAGAACTAATCAACTCTTCAAGAAAGAATAAATACAATGGAGGAAGCATGCTAACCCCTGGGGTGAGTAGCAATAAGTTGATTGGTGAAGGATAATAAAGGTCTACCATATAACTCCAAGGATTCTTTTGCATAAAATTGTTTTAGTTTGATGTACAAGGAATTCCCATTATACCCATTACCCAGATTCTCCAATTGTTTACATTTTGCCCCATTTAATTTATTCTGTAGGTCTATTTGTACATGTATCTATACATTTTTTTCTGAATCCATTTGACAAAAACTTGACAGTGTGTTCCTTTGTCCCTAAAAGTTTTAGGGTATACTGCCCAAGAGTAAGAACATTCTCTCACATAACCCCTGCATAGTTATCACAGTCAGGAAACTTAACATTGATACCAGAATGTTATGGAGTGAATGTTTGTGTCGCCTCACCCCAAATTTATATGTTGAAGCCCTAACTCTCCAATGTGATGATATTGGAGATGGGGCCCTTGGGAGTTAATTAAGGTTAGATAAGGTCATGCAAATAGGTACTCGCCCAATGGGATTAGTGCCCTTTAAGAGACACCAGAAAGCCTTTTCTCTACCTTCCCTCTCACCTGTGCACAAATAAGAGATTATATGAGGACATGGTGGAAGGCAGCTGTCTACACACAAAAGGGGAGTTCTTGCAAGAAACTGACCATGATGGCAGCCTAATCTTGGACTTCCAGGCTCTAGAACTGTAGGAAAATAAATTTCTGTTGTTTAAGCTACCAGTCAGTCTATGGTATTTTGTTATGACTGCCCATACAGACTAAGACACTAATCCCCAGTCTATATTCACATTTCGTTAATTGTTCCAGTAATGTTTTGTATGGCTGTTTCGTTTCCTCAGTTCAGGATCCAACCTAGGATCGATCATACATTATATTTAGTTGTCATGTTGCTTTAATCTTTATCTGGAATCTTTCCTCTGACTTTCTCTGACTTTCATGATCTTGACGTTGTTGGAGAGTACCTGGCAATAATTTCAAAGAATGTCTGATGTTTTCTCATAGTTAAATTCAAGTTTTTTGCTCTGGCATGGATGTGATGGCTTGTCATTCTCTGCATCATATCTGCAGGTATTTGAGATTGGTGGTCCCAGTATTGGTGTTTACTTTGGTATCCACCAGGCTTCTCCAGTGAAAAGGTGCTATTTGTCTCTCTGTAATTAATACAGAATTTATTTAGAGATACTTATCGATGTGAATATCCTGGTTCTTCAAAATTTTACTCACCAGGTTTAGCATCCATTGATGCTTTTCTAACTGTACCATTCCTTCTACATTTGTTGGTTATGATTCTACTGTAAAGAAGAGTGGCTTTGTCCTCTCTCTTTATTTGCCTGGTTTTTAAAATTTAAATAAGAATAGACTCACGAATTCTTATTCTATATAATATGGTTGCAATGATTATTATTGTTATTGTTGTTATTATATTTTGATGCTCAAATTGTTTCCATATCTGCCCAGCAGAAGCCCATTCAGACTGCTCCCATGTCATTTTGACATGCCTCTGCCATTCTTTGGGCACTTTCTTACTTCCTGCTATAATAAGATGTTCCAGGTCCATCTTGTGCTTTCCTGTTCCAGTCCTAGAATCAGTCATTTCTCCAGAAATCCCTAATCCTGGCTCCTAGTGTGCTCTTAGCTTCAATGCAGCTTTGCTTCAAGGCATCTCAGCAGACAGAGGTATGTACATGCGTGCATATACACCACCCCTTCCACACACACAATTAGTTTCTTCTCCATTATTCAAAAGTGGAGCGTGAATGAATTCTCTTTCTTAATTTTATTTCCTATCTTCTTTTCTTTTTGCCTTGTCTCTTCTAGCTACCTTTCTCTCTTTATCTTTCTCCCTTTCTTTTTCTTCCTTCTTTATATTTTCCCATGTCTTCTTGCTTCTAATCAAATGAGTCTCTGAATTGTCCAGACATAGAAATCAAGTATGCCTCTAATTTATTCAAGAAAAAAATAAGGATAGATAGGAGAGGTGCTATAGAATGGAAGTGGCCAAGAATGAGAGCAGACACACCAACTTTCAGCAACAGGCTGTGGCCCAAAAGAATGAAAATGTTGCTGCTGGCAAATGCCCTTTGCAGCATCTCTTGGTCTGGACACAATCACTACAGAGAAGTCAGAGAAAACATCCCTTAATGTTAAAAGCATCCTGAACCTAAGGATCCCAACAGTTAAACATAACCTTATTAACAGAAACAACAACAATAACAACGACAGCTTTGCAGTTTGAAGAAATTACACATTAATTTAAGATCCTAAAGTAAAAGTTTCATAGATGAACAGTACTGCCAAAGAAGTATTTAGAGATCCATAATTTGACACAAAGTATTCTTCTACTTTTTCTCTCTAGTTAAAAATCAATTTAACAGAGTGATTTGTTTTCTTTTTCACACAATAAGTAGGTCCTGACTAACTGGATGTGAATATAAAATATACACATCTGGTACAAATGCAGGACTCACAAATCAGCCTTTTAGGTACAAACTCGGGGTTCACAAAACTCACATCTTTCAGGAATATTACAAAGGGTCCATCTAGGCTTCTTTGCCTGCCTTATTCTTGGCCTTATGGCTTTTACTAAGTTATAGAATCACAGAATTTTAGTCTGATGGATATTTCAAAATTATGCGGTCCTACCTTATCATCCTATACTCACTTCTAAAAGAATTACTTATGATGACAATTTAAAAAAACAGAGACTATTTAGAATTTTACATCACTCTGAATGAAATTCTCTCGGTGCCTATCATAAGGTGATAAGCCGAGTAGCTTTAAAATATTCAAATCAAACATTCATTTAATTGACTTATTGAATACTGACCATGTGCCAGGAACCGTGTAGAAGCTGTGGATACAGCAGCACACGTGGTGCATGGAGAACAGATGGTAGGGGATCATGGACAGAAGCAGAGAGACTCGCTAGGAGGCCATTACAAGAATAGTCTAAGCAAAAGGTATTTGTGACATGGACTAGGATAACAGGTAAAGTCGTGAGTTCGTTGGATTTAGATATATTTTGTTAGAACTCACAGAATATGCTAGTGGATAGAATGTGGAATGTGAGAAAAAGAAAGAAGCCAAAAATTACTTCAGGATTGTATCTGCTTTTTAGCCAATTGTATTGGAAGAATAAAGTTCTTTTGATTTGGGGAGAACAGGTTTGGGGTGGGAAAGAGGTCAAGTGTGTTTTGTGGGCATGATAATTTTGAGATGAATATTCTATTTCAAAGCAGAGATGCACAAATACTTCAAGTGAAAAACATGTGGAGTTCAACACAGGGATAGGAACTAGAGCAGTCATCAGCCTATAAATAGGATTTGATAGCATCAGACTAGGACCCAAAGGTGTATTTTTAGCTGGCACTTACTGAAGCCTTCCTTTCAGCAGTTGTTCTGAGAGCTTCACATGCCTTGATTCATTTAGCTCACACAGCAATCCAGTCCAACCTGGTAAATACTACTACTGCTAACACTACTACTATCATCATCATCATCATCATCATCATCATCGCCACCATCATTTTTTACAAAGGAGTAAACCAAGAGCAAAGAGAGACTATATAATGTATCCCAAGTTTCGTACTGAGTAAATGTCAAAGCAGAATTTGAACCTCAGCCGTCTAAATTCACAGTCTTGCTCTTAACCAACTAACGGTTCAGTACTAACATATCTTGGCATTGACTATGAGGCAAAGGTGTTTAGAATATGTGTGAACTTCCAAGATAATAGGTCACAGCAGTAATTAGCTGCTTCATTATGATTAAATTACACACTGGAGAGCTGGAAGAATTTAGCAGTTTCCATAGCTATCCAACTTATAGCCATAGATTAGCTTAGTCACGGGTATTATCAAGCTCATAATGGCTAATCATTTAGATATTGTTCACACCTTGCCCTAATGCCTAGCACTTTTGTAAAATCTCACTGTCATTTAAGTCTTTCATAATCACCCTTCATAAAGTAGCAGCAAAGAGTGCTACTAAAAGGTTCATTTCATTAACCCTTTGTCTGCTAGACAATTATATTCTATGTTCATTTCTTCCTACACGAGAAAGAACTTAGGGACTTCATAAGAGTTTCAATTAACTCAACAGATATTTATTGAGCACCAAATTGAGAGTGGTGATGTACTTAGCCCTGTGAAATTGCCTTTGCCCCAAGATTTTGTAAGTTATATACCAAATTGTGCTAATTAATTTCCCTTCTTTGATGAGGAAGTCCTTCTACTTTTCCTATGCAGAGATGACCACCTAACTTCTAGAACCCTGCTAGTATTATTTTTGTTATCAGAGCTAGAAGTTTGCATTGTGAGAACAGACTCTCTAGAAATGCTTTTCCAACTCAAAGAATCATTTGAATAGAGTAGTGTCTATAGTAGAAGTGAATGTCCTGTGCTTTAGATCAGTTTTCAGTCAACATAACTCATGGACCAAATCACCTGTTTTTGTATAGCTGATGAGCTAAGAATGGTTTTTCCATTTTTGAATGGTTGGGAAAAAATCAAGAGAAGAATAATTTTCATAACATGAAAAAATTATATGAAACTCACATTTCAGTGTCCATAAATAAAGTTTTATTGGGACATGCTCATCCACTTACATACTATTTATGGTTATTTTTGTACATTAAAACAGTATTAGTGAAAAAAAAACAGTATTAGTGACAAAAACACATGTCCTGCAAATGCTGGTCCTTTGCAGAAAAAGTTTTCCAAATCCTGCTCTATATACTTGAAAAAATAATCAGTCATGGGCACCTGGGTGGCTCAGTCAGTTAAGTGTCCGACTTTAGCTCAGGTCATGATCCACGGTTCATGAGTTTGAGCCCTGCATCAGGCTCTCTGCTCTCAGCATGGAGCCTGTTTCAGATCCTCTTCCCCCCATCTCTGTCCCTCCCTTGCTTGTGCTCTCTCTTTCTCAAAAATAAATAAAGTTAAAAAAAGAAAAATGAATCAGTGATAACATATTTTGAAATATAAAAGTTATTTATTTTTGTACTTCTGTTCTTGAAAATCATGGCTACATGTAGCAAAGCTTAGTCAAAAGTAAGAGGATGATGTTTATCAATGAGCTAGAAAATAAACAGAATAGCATTGAAGCAAATCAACAAGTTAACATAATTTTTAAAAATTGATATCTGTCGCTACAGAGAGCCAAATCTGAGTTCTATTTGGCTACTTTCTTTAATTTTTTTTAACGTTTTATTTATTTTTGAGACAGAGAGATACAGAGCATGAACAGGGGAGGGGCAGAGAGAGAGGGAGACACAGAATCGGAAACAGGCTCCAGGCTCTGAGCCATCAGCCCAGAGCCCGACGCGGGGCTTGAACTCACGGACCGCGAGATCGTGACCTGAGCTGAAGTCGGACGCTTAACCGACTGAGCCACCCAGGCGCCCCTATTTGGCTGCTTTTTAATGACTTTCCACTCTTCCTTTAAGAGAGCCCCAGATCAGGGCACCTGGGTAGCTTAGCTCAAGCTCAGTAGGTTAAGCGTCCGACTTCAGCTCAGGTCATGATCTCACGGTTCTGAGTTTGAGTCCCACATTGGGCTCTGTGCTGACAGCTCAGAGCCCAGGAACCTGCTTCAGATTCTGTGTCTCCCTCTCTCCCTTCCCCTCCCCTGCTTGTGCTCTGTCTCTAAAAATAAATAAACATTAAAACAATTTAAATGTTTTCAATGGTAAATTCCAGGGGTCTATACACATGTTATCACTGTTGAACATTTTTTGTAGAAGAATGTGGAGAAGAAGGTTTTATGGTCTAAGGAAGAGCCCTTGGACTTAACACAAGCAAGATGATAATTTTCCAACTACATAAAGCTTTGCATAGTCACAACATTTAAAAATTCAACTATCTCTTGTCATCATCACAACTTAACAAACTAAGTGTATTTATCCTTGGTTTGAAATGAGGAAACTGAGGTCCAGAGCATCATTGCTGTATAATGGTAAAAACAAAAACAAAAAACATTGGCCTTAGGGTCAAAATCTCTGAACTCTTTCCCACTCAAATCTCCAAGTAACAGTGTCTCTTATGTAGAAATGCAAGTGAGAATACTTGACCAGCTAACCTCACTGAGCTGCTGTAAGATTAAATAAGATTATATACACACACACACACACACACACACACACATACACACTCTGAAAATTCCATAAAAGACTTTAGTATAAAACAGAAGAAAAGAGGAAAAAAAAGCAAGTGATTTGCTTAGATCAAGTAACTCTTGAATAACCAGTGGAGTTCACCTGCCTTCTAGCCTTGTGTTCTTCCCATTAGCCAAAGCTAGTGGAGGTGAAAATGAAAATCATTTGCCATGGGAGTCCATGCCTTTGGCCATCAAATGTTCTCAGCTTAGTTAGGATGAATTTCACACCAGAGGGCCTGTGATCCACAACTGCATTGCTCTCATCTATTTCCTCTAGCAAGTAGAGAGACAAAAGCTTTACACTGACTGCATCAAATGCCATCAATTCCAGATTTTGTTTTATAGCATAGCTGTGAAAACCACGGGTGTCAACACAACAGTACTCCAGATGCCACTCAATCTATGTATTTTTAATAAATTGCAAATTTACTCTAACTGAATAATATAATTGATAAAATCACCATATCTTTGGACTTCAGTGAATTGTTTGTGTGATAGTGTTGTTCTTCATTACATGCCTGAATGAACTCATTAAGCTCAGAGTGAACAATAAGCCTAAAAAAGCACAAAGACAGTGTGCCTGAACCAGCAAGAAGCCCACATTTCAACCAGCACAGAATCTGGCAGGTCCGCTCTTTGAGGAGGATGTTCCAAGCATTGTATCTAAATTTCATATTTAAAAGGTGATTTAGCTTTTTGGTTTCCAGTGAGGAATGAGAGCTGCATATCCCTGATTATGAACATAAACCTGAGATAAGAAGATTTTTCAGTTGAGAATTTACCTGTTTTTCAAGTTATCAACACTTTTTGCCTGCATTGTTTAAAAGCCTAAATTCATTTTCAAACCTCATTTTCCCTCAGATTGTGTATACTCTCACCTTCAAATAGCAATCACCATGTTCCTGGGAACTTCTGAGCCTCTTTCATTCTTTCTTTGTTGCCTAATAGCAAAGGCTATGCCCAGTTAGCCTGACAAGCACTCTGCACAGGTTTTTGCAGCTACATTCCTATTGGAAAGATAGCCTCTGGGCCAGATTTGGCCGAGATAAAGAGTTCAAGCAAGGGTTCATTTTTCTGGGCTCCCAAGGTTAAAACAATATGCACTCATTAATTCATTTACCAAATATCTATTGAGTACTAGATATTCTGGGTTTAGGGGATAAAAAGTGACTAGAACAGACAAAGTTCCTGTTCCCGTGATCCTCACTTCGGTGGGGGTAGGAGAGGAGAGACAAATAATAAACAGAGTATTTACCATAATAGGTTTCTTTATAATACCTTATGTATGACATAATATAGTATTATAAAGTGCTAGAAAGAAGACATAAAGTGGTAAATGGAGTTGGAAATACTATCTTCTATAGAATGCTCTGTTCAGCATTAATATTGTTTCTCCAGTATTCCTAATGCTCATCTTCTAGGAACACTGGAGGGTTATATTTACTCACATTTTAAAATCATTGACTTGCTTTAGCCAATGAAATATGAATAGAAATGACATGTCACTGTCAAGCTGGAGAATTTAGGAGCCACCAAGCAATTCTCTAAGGTGTTTCCTTCTGCTGTGGCAAAGCTTTAAGTCTCATGTTGAAAAAGTAGCAACTTCTAGTTTCTAGTCTGGCAAGTAAAAATCTTAGAAGCCATCACTTTCGTCCACACAATAAGAAAAAAAACTGAACCAAAAATCAACAACTCTTCTTAGATTCTACAGAGAATTGAGGTCACAGGGCAAAGAACTGTCCCCAAAATGGAAGAGACAGGTGGATATAGAGAATTGCCACTTACCGGAGCAGAAACCTCCAAGTAGGAACCTCCATCAGAACCGGTATCAAGGCAGGAAACCTAAATGGTAATTGATAGAATTGCTGGAGCATCAATACGGACAAGTGAGAGAGTTTAAAACAACAACAACAACAAAAACAAAAACCCAGGATGCTCAGTTTTTAGAGAACTCCTGCACTTCAGTGAGTTTTACTGATAGGAACTCTACCAGGTTCTCACAGTGATGATCAGGGAAAACTTCCCTGATATTTTCTAAAAGGGAGAAGGAAAATGAGCCATTTTGAAATATACCCAGAGCAACCTGTTTTTATTCACAAGGCATGCCCTCAAGAGGAACTATTTTACCAGAGCCTAATTGACTTGAGTTTTACCAGGACTTAACTGACCTGGAAGAAGGAGAATACCCAAATCCATCCCCCTTTAGCTTTCCCACTTCAAGTAACTAGCAGGTTGAAGGACTGAGAAGCACTTGTAAAGATCGCATCCCGGGGGCACAGCACAGGCTCATTAATGACCGAAACCAAAGTACAGAATTATGGAATGCTTTCCTTCCTCTCACATCCTATCATAGCATCAGGACGGCTCCTGTATAATATAAGTGGATACTATGGAAAGAATTGCATGCCTCAGACTACATTTAGGAAGTCTTTAGGGAAGACTGAAGACAAAAGGGGAGACAAAAACAAGGACACCAAGGAGGAAATTTTAGCCTCTGATACCTACAGCTACAGCAAACAATAATCACCACCTAACTTGTAACCAAATAAATATAAAACCTCACACTAAATAAAGGTCTATTACAGGCATACTAAAAGAAAAAGAAACACAGTTTGAAGAGACAGAGTAAGCATCAGAACAGATACAGACATAGCAGAGATGTGGGAATATTAGACTAGAATTTAAAGCAACTATGATTAATACGCTAAGAGTTATACTGGGAAAAATGTACATCATGCAAGAAAACATGGGTAATGTAAGCAGAGATAAAAACCCTAAGAAAGAATCAACAGGAAATGCTAGAAATCCAAACTAACGGAAATGAAAAATGCCTTTGATATTCTCATCAATGACTGGATATTTCCAAGGAAAGGATCAGTAAACATGAATAAATGTCAACAGAAACTTCCAAAATGCAATGAGAAATGCAATGAGAAATGCAATGAGAAAAAGTAATAAAAAGATAGAACAGACTACCCAAAAACTGTGGGACAATTACAAAAGGTGTAACATATTAATGATAGGAATACTGGAAGGAGAAGAAAGAAACAGAAGAAATACTTCAAGCAATAATGACTGAGAATTTTTCAAAATTAATAATAGACACTAAACCAAAGGTCATGAAATCTCAGAGAATACTAAGCAGAATAAATATGTGATAAAAAATAAATACCTAAGCATATCATATTCAAATTGCAGAAAATCAAAGGCAAAGAAAGAAAAAATATTGAAAGAAGCCAAAGAATAAAACACCTTACCTATAGGAGAGCAAGAATAAAAATTACATCAGACTTCTTCAGAAACCAGGCACACAAGAAGACAGTGAAGTGAAATATTTAAAATGTTAAAAAACAAAAAACCCAACCATCAACCTAGATCCAACCTGTATCTAGCGAAATTTCCCTTCAAAAGTGAGGGAGAAGTAAGACTTCCTTAGACAAACAAAAATTGAGGACATTTGTCACCAGTAAACCTGCTTTCCAACACATGTAAAACAGAAATTCTTCAGAAAGGAGGAAAATGGGATGTCAGAAACTCAGATCTACATAAAGAAAGAAATAGTATTGGAGAAGGAATAAATGAAGGTAAAACAGTATCTTTTATTTTTCTTATTCTTAATTTAACAGATAACAGTTTTTTCAAAATAATAATAGCAACAATGTGTTTGGTAATACAGCTTATGGATAAGTGAAGTGAATGACAGCAATTTCATAAGATAGGGAAGGAACTGAAAATATTCTATTATAAGGTACTTGTACTTGAAATGATATACAGTTATTTGAAAGTGGATTTGTATCAGTTGTAAATGTATATTGCAAACTTGAGTACTAAAAACATGTTAAAAATAATTCAATTGATATGTTAAAAGAGGAATACATAGTAAAACCAGAGAAGGCAGAAAAAGAAGGAAGACCAAAACCAAAACAAAACAGAATAAAAGAATAAAATGAGGAACAAAGACAGTGCATAGAAAATAGAAAATAGTAACAAATATGGGATGTATTGATCCAACTATATCAATAATCACTTCAGCTATCAATGATCTAAATATACCAATTAAAAAACAGAGACCAGGGGCGCCTGGGTGGCGCAGTCGGTTAAGCGTCCGACTTCAGCCAGGTCACGATCTCGCGGTCCGTGAGTTCGAGCCCCGCGTCAGGCTCTGGGCGGATGGCTCAGAGCCTGGAGCCTGTTTCCGATTCTGTGTCTCCCTCTCTCTCTGCCCCTCCCCCGTTCATGCTCTGTCTCTCTCTGTCCCAAAAATAAATAAAAAACGTTGAAAACAAAAATTTAAAAAAAAAAAACAAAAACAAAAAACAGAGACCGACATATCAGATAAAAAATCCCACAAGACCCAACTATATATTATCTACAAGAAAGCCACTTTAAATATAAAGACACAAACATATTAAAAGTAAAGGGATGGGGGGAGTAAAGGAATAGAGAAATACATATTATTCTAATACTCATCAAAAGAAAGCTGAAATAATGTCATTACAAAATGTTGGAATCTCCATCTGTCTGGGTCCCTCATGCCCATGATGAACAAAACTCTCCCTGATCCAAATTAGAAATAGAGGGAAATGAAAAGCAAACTTTTTTTTTTCATTTTAAGTCATTGAATATGAGGATTGTTTTTTGGCACAGCAAAACCTAGCCTATCCTGACTAATCTAGGTAACCAGGAAGGAGCTCTCTGATAGGCACCTGAATGATGAGTGACAGATCCGTGGATATGCTGGGGCAGGAACCTCCAGGAAGGGGGGATAAGAACAGAGGCCCTAAGGCAGGAGCATGCTGGAGTGTTCCAGGAACAGTTAAGAGCCCAGTGTGGCAGCAGAAAGCGAAATCTTTACTCAATCCTTACTCATTTTATTTTTTCTTCAGCGACAGCTGGAAAGTATATTCGTTTCCTACATAACAAATTGCTATAATCTTAAAACAACACAAATTCAATATCTTAACAATTTCTGTGGGTCAGGAGTCTGGGCATGCCATAGCTGGGTTCCCTGCTCACAGCCTTCTTAGGCTGAAAGGAAGATATTGGTAGGGGCTATGATCTCATCTGAGGATTGTGATCCTCTTCCCATCTCATTCAGGATGTTGGCAAAATTCATCTCCCTGTAGTTGTAATACTGAGGTCCCTATTTTCTTGCTGCATGTCAGCCAAACATCAGTCAGAGCAATTGGAAGCTACCCACAGATCTTGGCCAAATGCACACCCTCTCCCCCGCTGCCCCTCCAACTCACAACATGGTTGCTTTCTTTCAGCACAGCAGGAAGGTGTTGCACTGACATCAAATCTCTTTGACCTCTGGGAAGACCTAGACTCCTCTAAAGGTCTCACACCATTAGGTCAAGCCTACCTAGGAAAATCTCCCTTTTAACTCAGGTCAACCAATTTGGTACCTTAATTGCACCTAAAAAATCCATTTTGCCATATAACATTTTGAGAGTGAAATCCTGTCTTTCATATTCAAGGAAATATTATTGCAAATAATCACACAGAGTATGTACACAAAGGGGTGGGAAACTCTGGGGCCATCTTACAATTCTGTCTACCACAGGGAGCCATCTGATGATTTAGAGCAGCAGAGGGATACTATCTGTCTTATGTTGTTAAATGAACCACACTGGCTAATGGGTAAGGAATAGTCTGCGGTGGGACATGGATAGAAGCGGGGAGACCAGCAGAAGGTGATTGCAATTGCCCAGGAAAGAGATGATGGTATCTTGAGTTAAGGGTTAACAAGTAAGATAATAACATGAATTAAAACCAAATATTATATAGATTACCATTTCTAGGATATACCTACCAAATAATCAGTTCAATAATATATGCTCTAATCTTAGCACGATGTCAAATAAGCAACTAATTTTCAAGTATAAATTTTTTTTAATTTTTAAAAATTTTTTCTAATGTTTTCATTTATTTTTGAGAGAGAGAGAGAGAGAAGGGGGGGAGGGGCAGAGAGAGGGAGACACAGAATCTGAAGCAAGATCCAGTTTCTGAGCTGTCAGCACAGAGGCTGACGCGGGGCTCGGACTCACAGACCCCGCGATCGTGACCTGAGCTGAAGTCAGACACTTAACCGACTGAGCTACCCAGGTGCCTGCCTCTCAAATATAATTTTTTAATGCTAAAATTTTATCAACAGTTCTTTGCCTACTGGGCTATGACATTTCTATCTAAAAAGTAAAGGCTGAGAGGCCAAAACTTAGACATTGTGCATCTGCATGTATCTGGCTCATTTTCACAAGCTTAAAACCCAACATATGCTGGCATTCATACAAAATAAGGTCTCCTTTCTCCTTTACAATGGGAACCTCAGGAACATTTTTAAACTTTTTAATCATGGACATAGAGGGAATATATTGTCATGTGCTGGCTTCAGAGAAAACAAAAGTGTGATATTACTGATTATCCAAATGTAAAGACTCTCCCCTATGCTTCCCCCTGTCATGAAAGTACAATAGAAGTAGAAAGATCTGGAAGTCTGCTGCCAATGAGCTTATGCCTATCAGTAGAGTCAACAATCTGATCATTCCTAAAGAAATCTATTCATTTAGCCCATAATTGCCCAAATATTTGAACACTGATTTTTTTAAACTTTATACTTATTAAAATTCCCCACATTATGGGAAATACTTTCAAATTATTTGGTTCCATTGTGTCTCTGGCTCAGCATTTTTATTACATGTGTCATATTTTAGGTACTTATTTAGGTAATATAGAGAGTTTGGCTACAGCTAAAAACAGCTAGAAAATTTTCTGGAATTGAGGAATTTGTTTAATTCTAAACAATTACAAGGGAGAACTTAGCTCTTGAAGAAGGAGAAAACTGAGCCAAATAAAGCCAGAAACAGACACAAAAATGTCTCCCCAGAATGAAAGGAAGATTTCCATTGGGAAAATGCCCTCATAACTGGAAATTAGCCTTCTCTTTTTGACAGCTAACTACTATATTTTAAAACATTCTCTTTAGGATAGCTGGAATAATTATGGCTATTGCATCCTTCTAATGGAGAAACGGCTCATGGAGAGATAAAGATGGAGAGTAAGAAGGCTGAATGGTCCTATCTAATTAAAACCTGTCATGTAATTAAATACATTCCCAGCAATAGATGGGTCTCAGGCTAGTTTTCTGATAGGGAAACTGTAGTCCAAAGCATTAGTCACACAATCAAATGTTCTTGCTATGTTTGGTCACAATTTTCTTTTTATGAAAACAGGACTCCAATTTTTCTATGCAAATTAGAACACTAATCTTCATAGACAGGATATCTCGTAAAAAGTACGTTATTCCCTTTTCTTTTTGAATATCTTGATGATCTTTGTAATACATAAACACCAAATTATAAATCTAGGCATCAATTATCCATTTTTTACATGCTTTCTCCATTTTACTGTTACAGGAATGACTTTGTCCCATCCTAAGATGATACCATGCAGTTTGAATTTTTAGATTCCTAAGTCCTGAAAATGACTGTGCTTCAATTTTAGCTTGTCTCACTGTGGCAGTCAAATCAAGTTAAAAATGCATGTACATATAAGAAGCTTTGACATCAAGATATCATTTGGCTATTAAACATTCATGGCACTGTGCTTTTCCAAGTATTGCCTGTTTATCCATATACAAGACACCAAGATTCAAACTCTGTTGAAAATAAACATTTTGAAATAATTAATTATCTGCCACTGGCTTCATTCCCATTACAACCTTCACTTCCCCCAAGGTTCATATAGGCTGGTCCCAAGTTCAGGGCCTGGTGGTGTTCCTCATGCTCTTGTAGAACCATCCTGACAACTTCACTTAATCATATGGTATCTAGGCCCAGCTTAGCTTGACCAAGTGCTTGCTAAGTTTTCTTTGCTGCAAGTAGCAGCAGCTACAAAGGTCTATCAAAAAGTATGTAGAGGAACTTAAGCTTTTCTCCAAATTCCAAAGCAACTACTCCCTTTTTGTGACTAAAAGGGAGGCTACAATGTTAGAACTATTTAAGAAAGTAAAACTGAGCCTTTAACCTCCACTTTCTTGAAGGCCTCCCTTTGCAACCAGCCTGCTCCCACTGCTGCTGTGTTACTCAGAGTTAGACTGGGTGATTATATTTGTATGTGTGCAAGAGAGAGGAGGTCCTCAGTGCTGTGGAATGCTGTCCCTCTTGACTTTCCAGGAAAAGGGGCCTGTTCTCTAGCTCCATTACAATCACACTCACGTATGATTCTAAAATATCTCCATTTGGCAGAGAAAGAGCTTATTAGGCCTCTCTGGTTTTTTCTTCTCTAGCAATCAGAAAGGTTCAGAAGAAACATTTTGGTTATAGCAAAATCCCAATTTGTCTCATTTATTTCTGTAGCCATCACAAAATCTCCATCAGTACAAGGTGATAACAATGAACTCTACTAGGTATATTGCATAAGCCCACATCTTAGTATGTGTCTGTGTGCTCTTTTATTTTCTTTACCATACAAGATAATGTCTTTCCTTCCTAGAAAGGAAAACCGAGCAAAACTTAGCCTAACACCTTTAATATAAGCAGGATGCTGCTACACAGTGTTCTCTTATATGAACAAAGATGTTTATCTGACTCAGAGTTTATTTCAGACTCTCTATTATTTGGCTACATAGGCAAGGATCCTTGCTCTTCATTTACCCAAATTGTCTGCTTTTATAGATAAGAACATTGATCAGTTAAGTGATTTACCTAAAATCCCATGACAGAGTAAGAACAAAGCAGGAATGGAAAACAATTTCCCTTACTACAGTTATATAATGTTTGTATTGCTGACCAATCCTGCTTCTAAGAGTTATTGAAGTACCTACCTTGAGAGCAAGAATCAAAAATGGAAAATCAGCACATTAATTTAGAAAATGGTCATAGTAATTTAGCTATTATTTGGGTGATGAATTATACGTAACTGCTTTGCAATGTTATAATTTTCTGGCTCTTTGAGAGATGAGGCCCTTCACACAAAGAGATGGTGTGGCCTTACTGAAAGCTGAGGAACTTAGCACAAACTCTCAGACCCCAGATGACTCACTGGCAACACTAAATTGAACTTCCATGATAGACTGCCTGGTTGTTTTGCAACAGTGCACTAAACAGCACCGTAGGTGATAAAGATGGAACCAGTGTTCAAATCACAAGTGACAAAAAGATGCTGAATCATTTAAAAATAAATTTGTGGTGTTGGGGCGCCTGGGTGGCGCAGTCGGTTAAGCGTCCGACTTCAGCCAGGTCACGATCTTGCGGTCCGACAGTTCGAGCCCCACATCAGGCTCTGGGCTGATGGCTCAGAGCCTGGAGCCTGTTTCTGATTCTGTGTCTCCCTCTCTCTCTGCTCCTCCCCCGTTCATGCTCTGTCTCTCTCTGTCCCAAAAATAAATAAACGTTGAAAAAAAAAATTAAAAAAAAAAAAATTTGTGGTGTTTTTAAGATTTTTCCAGTCACAGTTCTTGGTTTAATTTCCTGAATTCAAACACATCGTGTTGACAATCTCTCAAACCTTGTTCAAGTAATAAATAATCATATTGAACAACAAATATTTTGTTTTCTGCATTTGATGCTCTTGTTTAATGAAGTGTGACATATTACCCAGGTGGTGTCAAGTCTGTGAAATACAAGGTGATATTTCTCTATTTAATGGCAAATGATGTGGCATTAGCATGATCCTTTATTTGCAATTTTTTTTCTCTGAATAAGATTACTTGCCTGCTTACTCAGGGGTGGTAAGATTGCTTTAAAAACATCCTGACTGTGATTATATACAACAAAAATTGACCTTCAGTAAGGCATTAGAGTAGGTTTTGCTCAGAAGACACATTAACAAAAGCCCCATTGTGGTGGCTGGGGAAAAATGCCATCAGTTCTTCCCACTTCATCCCGTCTATAATTTTTGCCATATAACTGCTGTACCCTCCTTCCATGAATGGGCTTTTTAGCACGTGACTTGCTTTGGCCAATGCATTGCGAATAGAGGCTTTAAATGGGCTTACACATCTGGGCTTGCTCTCTTGTCCTCTTTTCCATGATAAATTTGCCTTGACTAGCCTAATGGTCCCAGAAGGAGCATCAAAGTTATGTGGGAAGAGCCAATTCATAGATGCATAGGTCAGCTATTGAACTGCAGACAATAAAGTGGGCCCAGTCAGCAGCAAGCTGACCTCCCAAACACCCAAGCGTGTGAGTAAGCCCAGGTAAGCTCAGCAGAGACCGTAGTCTATTCCTGTTGATTCCAGAAATATAAATAAACACTTACTGTATGCCACCGAGGTTTTATGGCTCTTCATTACACAGCATAATTGTGGCAGGAGTTGAATGATCCATCTGTGGATCTCTTTGTTCCTCCACATCCCTTGACAATTCATATCCTAGGTCCCGCACTCAGACATCTTTCTGTCAAACAAGAAAGAAGAGTGTTATTCAGTAGTGGTCATGTTTCCAGCACTGTGGGAAGACACACAAGAAAAACAAAGCATGGTCCATGTCCTCAAGAAATTTATAGTCTCATTGAGAAAAGAAATGCACATATTCCAAGAGATAATTTTTTTTATCATTGCATTTAACTAGGGGCTTCTTTCAGTTTTACTGGAGAGCTTTAATCAAAATGTATATGTTTTTAGTGCCAGCCAGTACTTACTGGATCTAGAAACTCTGGAGATTTGTCCCAGGGATATATATTTTAGAAAAGCTGTCCAGGAACTCCAATGCCCTCTCCTGGATAACAACCAAAGGTAAGGGCTAAATAAAAACACATACTGTATTTGTGTGTAAGTGCAGTAAGTTGTAAGAGAAAGATGAAGTCAGCAGATGCAGGAGTTGTTACAAAAGTGTGAATAGGCAGAATCTGAACAAGTTCTTAAAGAACCACAGGACTTAGATAAATAGAAAGAGGGGTGGGGATTCAAACAGAGAGAATATCATAGCTCTACAATGAAGATGGAAATTAATATGCATGGATAGAATAGAGATTTACTTATTTATGGATTTATTTATTCACCAAGAACTTCAACATTTACCATGTGTCAAGCACTAGTCTGAGTTCTTTACAAATGTTAACTATCATAGCATCACTATGAGATAGGCACTGATATCATTCTCACTTCAAGCTGACCAGAGTGGAAAAATTCCTATACTCTCTAGTGAATGACTATGGGATCAATATTTGACAGAAAAATGCTAAATGTCTAGAATAATTTTTCTTTACAAAGAAACCTATAGAGAAATACCAAAGTCACTGCCCACTACCTGGAAACCAGACAATAATAAGAAAATTATATATTATATATAAATATAATAATGGTGATGATTAAGTAAATCAAGTTTTCTAGAGTATACATAGGTTGCAAAAAGGAAGATGATAAAAAGGTAAGGAGAGAGAATAAAACCATTTTATATATCAACTGTGGTTAGAATTTTGTTTTAAATAAAATTCTAGTAAAATAAGTTGATTCTAATAAAATAAGATCATTCTTGCTGGAAAACGTATTCATGCTTTATTCCATTTTTGAAGACATGTGACCAAAGTCTTTTCTCAGTAAATGAAGAAGATCTGAGGATTTTTTTCTGAATATAACGAAATTCCTAAGCAAGGTAATTATCTGAACAGAGAACAATTGGAGTTGTATGGGTGTCCAAAGCATCACATTGAATTTGATGATATTTTGCTTTGTAAGGTATGTCTTTTCTTGTTACAGTAATAAGAAGTATTTTTTCTCCATATAAATAAGCTCTGAGGATCATTCTAACCTGCTTTGCATTCTGGAAATCTCTAGACATGAACACCTACTTATTGCTTTGTTACATCGTACTAAGAAGGTTGCAAATCCAGCCAGGTTTTGTATATACTTCTCTATTTTCCAGAGCACCTTCTAAGTCCTTTAAGTCCAACTGATTGATTTCTATCTGGAAATAAATATCTAATAATGAAAGAATTATAAATTTAATAGATATCACTTATGAATTTATAGTGCTAGAATGGTCATCTTTAAAGAAACATCAGATTCCAAGAAGAATTGCATTTAGACTAACTTAACCTGATACCTCTAACTTTTCTCTAACCATTCTCAGGGGAAAAAGAAGTTAACACAAGTTCTCCCAGTAACCCCTTCTCTGGGTTTTACATTCAGCTAACAAAATGCTATGGTAAAGAGTATGTGAATAAAACTTGCAGTTTAGGGGCGCCTGGGTGGCTCAGTCGGTTAAGCGTCTGACTTCGGCTCAGGTCATGATCTCGCGGTTCGTGAGTTCGAGCCCCACGTCGGGCTCTGTGCTGATAGCTCAGGGCCTGGAGCCTGTTTCGGATTCTGTGTCTCCCTCTCTCTCTCTGCCCCTCCCCCGTTCATGCTCTGTCTCTCTGTCTCTCAAATATAAATAAACGTTAAAAAAAATTTAAAAAAAAAACTTGCAGTTTACCTCTTGATAACTGGATACTTTGAAGATATATTTTTTTGATACTTCAAGAGTTTTGAAAGCTAATCAAAGTATACAATGCTAATTTTTTTAAATGTTTATTTTTGATATATAGAGAGAGAGCAGGGGAGGGGCAGAGAGGGAGACAGAGGATCTGAAGCGGGCTCTGCACTGACAGCAGCAAGCCCAATGTGGGGCTTGAACTCATGAACCAGGAGATCATGACCTGAGCCAAAGTCTGACCCTCAACCACTGAGCCACCCAGGCGCCCCTATCATGCTAATTTTTAAATTAGCACCAATCACTTTATTTTCTCTGGAGGAAAATTCACATATAAATAAAAGATTGTTGGGATTGATTGATTGACTCAAAACTTCTTTGGCTTTGTTTGCTTACAAATCCAGTTTTCATCCTTCTTTTGTCCTATGTCACTAGGATATTGACCCTGCAGACCGTGTTTCCCAGTCCTGGGTGTGCAGGCTTCTGGTCTTGACAAAGGAGATACTGTCAGGAGACTAGGAGTGAGGGCATGGTGGGAGAAATATGAGAAATAGGATATTTTGCACTCTTTTTTCCAAAGTAGTAATTCCAGTGGCATGAATTGCTGCAACTTCTACTAGATAGTTAACATTAGATGCCCTTGACATCTAAGGTCTGGTGAGCTACCTCCCCTCCATTCATCCTATTCTTTTAAACCCAGGTATGGTAGCTGTTTCCTGCTGCTGCTGATTTTGCTGTTTCCTCCTTTCTCTGTTGGGTTTTTAGTTCTTCTGTCACCTGTGTTATTAATTATCTGTAGTAAATGCCTTCTATTTGAAACTTAGAGTAGTTTCTGTCTTGCTGACTAAATTCTGACTGTTACAACAACCAGTAACCTGTTCCCAAAAAGGATTTGAGATAGCTTACAATAAAGACAAAGGACCACCAGACCAAAAAAAGAAAAAAAATTGAAATCTATCTAAATCAAGAGGTAAATATGGTGGTTAAATAGAAGTTTTGAAATGTATTAATTAAAACGTCTACTGTGTGCAATGGGATTCTTCTGTCAGTCATTTTCATCATCTTGAACAAACAAACAAAACCATCAACAAAACAAAAAGGCAACCTACCGAAAAGGAAAAAAATATTTGCAAGTGATATACCCATTAAGGGGTGCAAAATATAAAAGAAATATAACTCAACATCAAAAAAAAATCTGATTAAAAAATGGGCAGAGGACCTGAATAGACATTTTTCCAAAGAAGACATACAGATGGCCAACCGACACATGAAAAGATGCTCAATATCACTAATCATTGGGGAAATACAAGTTGAAACGAAAATGAGATATCACCTTACACCTTTAAGAATGACTAGAATAATAAAGACAAGAAATAACAAGTGATGGAAAGGATGTGGAGAAAAAGGAACCCTTGCACTGTTGGTGGGAATGTAAATTGTTGTAGCCACTATAGAAGAAAACAGTACAGAGGTTCCTCAAAAAAGTTAAAAATAGAATTACCATATGATCCAGTAATTCCACTACTGGGTTATTTACCTAAAATAAACAAACATACTAATTTGAAAAGATAAATGCACCCCTACATTTATTGCAGCATTATTTATAACAGCCAAGGTATGGAAGAAACCTGAGTGCCCTTCTATAGATGAATGGATAGAGATGTGAGATATATACGCACATATATACATACCCAATGGAATATTAGTAATATATATATTATATATATTAATATAATATTTATTAATATAATAGTATATATAATATATAATATTATAATATAATATATATTATATATATTATTATATAATATATAATTATTATATAATATATAATTATTAATATAATAATATAATTATTAATAATTATATTAATTAATATTAATATTAATATTAATTATTATTAATTATAAATAAAGAACAAAATATATAATATTAATTATTATTATTAATTATAAATAAAGAACAAAAAACAAAAAAAACAGACTCTTAACTATAAAGAATAAACTGATAGTTACCAGAGGGGAGGCAGGTCGGGGAATGGGTGAAGTAACTGAAGGGGATTAAAAGTATACTTACCATTATGAGCACCAATTAGTGTATAGAATTGTTGAATTATTATATTATGCACCTAAAACTAATATAACACTGCATGATCATTATACTTCAATTTAAAAAAAAGGAAAAGAAAAAAACATTTTCTGTTTGCAGTGGGAATTTTTCTATCAGCCATTTTACCTGCTGAGTCTGAATAGTGAATATTCTCTGAAAACTATTCAGAGAAAATTTTCAGAACAATGTGAAAGAGAGCATATTGGTGGAGGTAGGGGCTATACGGCAGTCAGAAAAGCAGATTTTCTAGTACTAGTATTCTAGTCCTGCCTGAGCCAAAGTCTATCACACATGCTTCTATCAGAAACGTGGGACAAATTCAAGTCACATATACAAACCCCTCCCAATGGGCACATCCGGATTTATATTCAATTCTGTATCTTTCTCTTCCTCTCAGGAAAGTATATCATAATGCATAATAATTAATGGAATTGCTATAAGGCTAATCTTGACTCTTCTAATTTATCTTAGAAATTAAACCATTCACAACTTTTGATATTTTATTTTTGTAAAATAATTAGTTGTAGCAGAGCTAACATCTAACCAATGACTCATCACTCCATGGAGAATTTCTGGTTTGCACTAATTGCAGGAACAATATAACTGTCAGAGTTGTTACCTCACTTTGAACACATAGGCATAATCTGTATGTTTGCTAAACATTATGTATGACTAGTCAGTTCCAAATTTATTAGTAAGATCTTGCACAATTAATGGGCTCAAAATCAGATTGTATGTCCTTAAAAGGAGCAAAGTAAATTTAAAAAGGGCAGACTGATACACCTTTGTATAATCATGAATATCTAGTTATATGCTAAATTCTACAAAGACAGGAAAGAAATTCAATTAATACTTGCAATTAATTAGCCTAGGTGTTAGAACAAATAAAGTCACTATTATAAATTTATTCTTTCATATGTAATCTTAGTTCAAGACCCAACATCAAACAACGTCTGACTAAAAAGCTAATGTTAGCACAAGTAAATCAGAAACACAGAATTTTCATGGATCTAAATGAGCACATAACAAACAACAGGAAAATATCTTGATTGCATGGCCTGCTGAGAGTTATCCATAAGTTTTCCAAAATAGTTTCCCATTATTTTGCATTAAGGTGAAAGTTCCATGAAAATGAGAATATGTTTATCATGCTCAATTTGTCTTACAAATACTTTGTGTCTGGCCTTTATAAGGTGCTCAATAAATATTTGCTGCATGAATGAATACCCTCTTTATTCTAATTTGAATGTCTCAGGTTTTTGATGTTTATGATAAATTGCTGATTTCCTAAGAATATCATTTTAAATTACAATATGTGAATTAAAATCAAGTCCAGTCTAGGGGCGCCTGGGTGGCTCAGTCGGTTAAGCGGCCGACTTCGGCTCAGGTCATGATCTCGCGGTCCGTGAGTTCGAGCCCCGCGTCGGGCTCTGTGCTGACAGCTCAGAGCCTGGAGCCTGTTTCCGATTCTGTGTCTCCCTCTCTTTCTGCCCCTCCCCCGTTCATGCTCTGTCTCTCTCTGTCCCAAAAATAAATAAACGTTGAAAAAAAAAATTTTTTTTAAATAAATTTCTTATAGATTTGAGAAATTAACAATGCCCAATCAAAAATAATTTTACTCCCGTGGAATATCAAGGCAAATTGTTTCCTTGCCCAAGGACATCATACTACATATTACCACAATGAAAAGGGTATCTGAGGGGAAAACCAACAACTTTACCTTATTCCTTCAACCATTCATTTAGGTGTCAAGATTCTGTCAATGGGTAATCAAACTTGAAAACTGCAGAAGAATGCAAGTACTCGACATTAGACCTGTCTGTGTAAATAAACTTCCAATCAAAACCACTTGGGTAAAAATATATTTAAAAAGTTAAAATCGTGCAGTGGAAAAGAAAAACATATCCAGAAAATGAGGAACTTGAATAATTTATGTAACTTGTTCAAACATCACATTATTGCTCTGATTTCTCCTTTGAATTGCTGGGGCTAACTTTGCCTGCCAGATCGTCTTCTCTCTCTCTACCTGGCTGTCCTCTTCACTCTCAAGGCTCTTGACCCCCTCTAACCTAGCAAGCAGGTCTTTGAAAATAAATTATACCATGTTTCTGAAAGCTATAAGGTGCCAGAGGAATGGTACATTTCAGGGAAGAGACTGTTGAAAAAGGAAAGTCTCCATGCTAAAAACTCTAACTTGATTACCCAATTGTTCCTAAAAGCATGATCATGATTTCTTCCCCTAAATCCTTCATTTACCTGTTACAAGTCACCATCCACCTGGTCTTCAGGTCTAATGTAAACCAGACGATAAAGCAATTAATAAAAGGAATCATAGCCTCCAGTCACAATTAACCTACCAATGTCACACTAAAGTCCAGATATTACCTCCAGAATTCTCAACATCCCCTGACTCATACAGGAACACCACCTGTGATCTTACTTCACGTGAATCGGGGTATGATTTGTAACAATGTCTGCAAAATTTCAAAATACTCAGTTCAGAGACAATTCAAAAAAATGAGAAATCACTTTAAAAGCAAATTAGCTGTTTAAGGGTGTGCAAAGGAGACAAGTTGTTCGAATTCATTGTTTTTCAGTCAGCTGTGTTGCTATGTAGCCAGCAGTACATTTTGAGATTAAGAGCCAGCCTCTGAACTCAGAAAGCCTTATTCCAAATTCTGTCTTTAACACTTGCTAGCTGTATAAACCTTGGATTATTTCCTCCCCATCTAAGAAGCAGTTTCTTCATATGTAATGGAAATCACAATAGTGCCTACCTCATAAAGGTGTTGTGAATGTAAATGAGATGATATATGTAAACAGTATAGCTGTGCCAAGAGCATAGTAAACTCTCAATAAATATGAGCTATTATTTTTCAATAATATGTTGAGAATATATTTAGTATATATTGGAAAATACATGTCTATAATGTATGATAAGGGATTAGAAGTGGGAATAATCTTTAGACAGTCTATAAACTGTACCTTATGCGCAGATGTTACATATTTTCTATAATAAATTCTTTGAGAGTTTATTATTGTTTCTCTAAATTTTGTTTCTCTTAATTTAAAGGTGTTTTATTCTGCCATCTTGGGATCTGTTATTCCGTATGTCTTGTGGTCTTTATAGATTATGCTTGAATTGCTCAAAACCCAATAATTGACGTGGAATAACTGACTGAGATAAATAAGTCTTCAAATTTTTCTTCTCCACATTTCCTGTTTTATCTTGTTTATCAATATTATTCAAGATAAATTGAAGTGACCAGTTTGTTTCATTCATAAACGATCTTTTCTAGGGTAGTATATGCAAACAAGCAATTCTTTCAAAAATTAAAGTCAAGATTTTGGAATGAAGACAAAAGGTGTCACTGACAAAATGCTCAGCTTTCAATTTTAGTGTGACAATTTGATACTTAGTTATATAACTTGAAGACCACATTTGTAAGCTCTATTATTGAAAGGACCTGGTGATTACTCTATGCTCATAGCATTTAGAAACCTCACCATCCTAGGTATTAAATAAAAGCCACTACCTGAGTGTCTTACCTTGAGTCACACTATGAGAACTGCTCAAAGCTATGAAAACTCACTCAAGAATTCCCACATATTCATGTTATAGGTGACACTCTTTGATTACACAATCCCTGATAAGGTCTGTGTCAAATGCCATTGTAAAATGATTTTTTTGTTGAACTGATCTAAAACTAACCAACACTGTAGATTCAATAACATATCTCACAAACATAAGAATGTTCCATTCAACTCTTAGCAGGCATGATGGATAACCCTAAGATCTAAAGCATAATGATATTTCTCAGCCACTGAAACGGACATTGTCAAATGAAGAATCCTGAGGCAGTTGAATCCATTAGGCCTATGTAAAGATCTTCCTATATAGCATGTGAATGCTGATTTTCCCCTTGGAAGACTCCTTAGAAACTTCAAAAGATAGAGAGGCTCAAGAGTCCTCCCTCTAACCAATGCCTGGTTTTATCTGGTCAGCCAACCTTTTAAGGACACAAGAGTAGTCACCAATAAATCTCAGATTGTAATTATTCACCAGCACTTCATAGGCCCTGGCTACTCCTTTCATACCATCAAACTCTTTGAAGTTTTGTGAGGGTCCATCTTTAATTTAGATGAAAGATTTTACTCTGTAGGTTTCTGAAATACACTCCAGAGAAGGATGAGTTCATTTATTCCTAGAGCCATTTTTCACTCACTTCTTTGTTTTGCAGGTGGCATTTAAACCACAGTATTTTTAGCTCTAAAATCAAGGGCAGGAATGCAAACCCACTTGCCTCTGTGGCATATAATCCAGAATCTGACTTATCTGAGTTCCTACAAATATAGAGTAGTAGGTCCTAGTGTTAGTCAGAGTCAACAACAACAACAAAATCAATCAAACTAAAAGTTCCCAAAGTATGAACGCAAAGCAAAACAACTAGGTTCTGAGCAGAGGACTTCCCATAAAGCAGAAAAGCAACCTTCAGACAATATCAATCACACACCAATAAACAAGGGAGATGCTAAAGGACATTTGTAAGATTGGTTAGTGTTAAGTTAGAATCTTTTGTTTCAGTATATATAGTTTCCTAATCCACGACACTTTAATGAACCTCAACCCTGAATCTGGAGTCGTTTCCTAAGTAGTCTAACTTAACCTTTGGGTCTCTGCTTAAACATCACTTCCTTAATGAAATCTTCCCTGTCCCTCCTAACTAAATTAGAGTGTGCATTATATATTGCCATAATATTCTTTACTTCTTCATAATGTTCATTACAATTAAAATTAATTACTTCTATAATTATCTGCTTAATTATTAGCTCTTCTGCTGGATTTAACATTGCAGTAGGTAAGACAATGTCCATTTTGTTTTCTGACATACAGGATATAGCCAATGTTTATTTATTGAATAATCAGTATTTGGAGACCGAATATTAAAACTGACATATCTAAGTACCTAGAATATTAGACCTAGATCTGATTTTACATCACAATTGGCACAATCTCTATTCCAGTGTGGGGATCCTCTCTCAAAGTGTTTAACTGATGATCATCTGGTTGTTACTTAAACATTTCCAACAAAGGGTCAGTAAGTAATTTGTGAGAATTTGTAATTTGTCTCTCACTCACCATTTATTAGAAATTACTCCATCAGGCTCTTCCTATAACTTCTGTGTGTCTATCTATCCAGTCTTAGAAGCAATTCAGAATAAAATATATTCCTTCTAAACAAGAATACTTAAAAGGTAGTCATAATG
This sequence comes from Herpailurus yagouaroundi, assembly GCF_014898765.1. Lineage (NCBI taxonomy): Eukaryota > Metazoa > Chordata > Mammalia > Carnivora > Felidae > Herpailurus > Herpailurus yagouaroundi. The sequence continues at coordinate 32,853,184 of NW_024412395.1, read as the reverse complement.
TGCTCCAATAAGTCTTCCTTCTTCCAGGCTTAACTCCTTGGTTCTTCTAAATGTGTCTCATCTGAACATAACATATGTAACATGTGAATGCTGATTTATCCTCACAATTTGGTTTGATTCTCCTCACAGCCATTGTTTCTTTATTTAGCTTGTGTCCCAACTTAACAAGTTGGGGTTTGTGTTAAACCCCATAACACTCCAAATGTGGTATGACCCAGACAAAGTAAAGTGAAACCAGTATCTTCCTTGATCTGGATTCCATAATTTTATTAGTGTAGCTTAACTTTACATTGCTAGTAGTATCCTACTAACCTTATGAAATGTTGCATTCTACTGAGCTCAGCACCTGCTTAATAAAGCTGTGATATCTCCTGGAAATCTAAGAGTTACTTTTCTTTGCCATATGTGTATCAGTACTATATTTAATTCCCATTGCCTTGGGGAAGATTGTATGATATAAGGTACATGGAAGTGTCTTAAGGCCTATCCCATAACAGACATAAGAAAATATATAGGTTTTGGGCACCTAGGTGGCTCAATCCGTTAAGTGTCCAACTTGATTTTGTCTCAGGTCATGATATTGTTATTTGTGAGATCGAGCCCCGTGTAGGACTCTGTGCTGATAGTGAGCAGCCTGCTTGGAGTTCTCTCTCTCTCTCTCTCTCTCTCTCTCTCTCTCTCTCTCTCCCTCTCTCTCTCTCTCTCTCTCTCTCTGCCCCTCCTGTGGATGCTCTCTCTCTCTCTCTCTCAAAATAAACAAATAAAAATAAATAAAAACATATATATGTATATATGTGTGTGTGTGTATATACATATATAT